>NC_138029.1:102680994-102952154 GCF_964106645.2 Podarcis pityusensis
AGGAAGGTTCCTTTGGGGGGTGAAGTCAAACTGCTAGAGGGTTGCAGTGCCTGCTGTGGGTGCAGAGGGACCGATGTGGGAGAGACATGTTTTGTTGCAGCTGGGGCAGATGAAGGCATCCAGTTGTGCTGCTGCAAATGCATCATGGCGTTTCTTCTTTCTGCGCAGAGAAATTTTTTATTTTGTGTAATCACTTTGAGGAAAAGAAAGTTTGCTTGAAGATACTGGAGGGATATATATATATATATATATAGCCAAAAACTAGAGCTGCTCAAGCTATTAGTGAATTTCACTAGCTAACACTCAAAAGGTTCTTAGCAGTTTATTTTATGTTTACTGAATCTCTAATCAAGTTGTTTATATAATTCCCTTGCTTTCCAGTGACCTACTTTAGATTTTAAAAGCTCGTAACATAGTGTGATCCTTTTTTCAAAAGAAAAAAAAAGTATTATGCAGCATTCCTCCACTTCATTACACTTTAGAAAATAATGAATCACAATCTTTGTATAGTTAAACCTAATTGGAAGACTGTGAATTACAGTCAGCGGGGAATGGGATAGTATCAAGAAGAAGAAGAAGAAGAAGAAGAAGAAGAAGAAGAAGAAGAAGAAGAAGGGAGTTTACATTCACTGCTCCCATCAGTATTGTTGTGCAGGACATTTATAAAGCAAGTTTGTGTGTGCTGGTCCCAGGGGGGAAAGGTACTAATACCGTAGCCGAAGTTCAGTCCAGAGTCACTAGCAGGGTAGACAATCACTAGATGAGACGCGAGGTCCGAAACAGGGAGCCGGGCGGGGGAGCAGGAACGCTGGTAGGGCAGCAGCAGGAAGCCAGGCGGGTAACAGGAACACTGGTAGAGCAGAAGCAGGGAGCCAGGCGGGGAACAGGAACACTGGTGAGTCAGCAGCGGGCAGCTGGGCGAGGAACAGGAACACCGGAGAGTCAGGAGCAGGAAGCCGGGCGTGGAACAGGCACACTGGGAGTGCAGATCTAGGTCTGGGTAAAGCAGGTACTCCACAACGACGTTGCTCCCGCAACCTGGGACCGGGCTGCCTGACCTTTATCTTCTTCTAAGGCCGGGGGCGGTCCCGGCCCCCAGGAGCCCCGCCTCTCTTGGCCTTAAGGCGAGCACTCCTCCTGGGAGAGACCAGTTCCCTTCGCCTCTCTGCCCTAAGCCTCTGCAGTTCAGGAGAGGCCGAAGGGTTACTGGGCCCCGGGGGAGGCTCACCTGTAGCCACTGAGTCCTCCAGCACCTCTGGGGCCAGAATGGTCTCACCTGGTGCCTGCCCCTGAGGATCTGGCACAGGTGCAGGCTCCTCAGCATCTAGGCCTTGCCCCAGTTCAGCCGGCCCTGGAGGCGGGGACTCCTGTGCCGGCTGGGATTCCTCCGGTTCACTCTCAGACTCGGAATCCCAGGCCATCACACCATCCCCCCTCCCAGGCCCCCCCCCTCAATTGAGGGTCCGGACCCGGCTTGTTGGGGTACGCCGCATGAAACTCTCGGAGGCAGGCAGGCGCGTGGACGTTGGTCGCTGGTTCCCAGGAACGGTCCTCCGGCCCATACCCCTTCCAGTCTATGAGATACTGCAGCTTTCCCCTGCGGTATCGGGAGTCCAGAATGCGTTCCACCTCGTACTCAGGCTCTCCCTGAACCAAAACTGGCTGCGGTCGGGGACGGTTCGGGTGGAACTCGTCGGGTGGGGCCACCGGACTCAGAAGGGACCTGTGGAATACCGGGTGAACCTTCAGGGTTGCTGGCAACCGGAGACGGAATGCCACCGGCGAGACCTGGTGCACGATGGGAAACGGGCCGGTGAAACGGGCGTCCAGCTTCCGCGAAGGTCGAGAAGGGTGGAGGTGGCGAGTGGAGAGCCATACCACGTCACCGACGTGGAGTTCCGGCCCCACCTGGCGGTGGCGGTCGGCCTGGACCTTGTACGCCTCCTTGGCCTGGCGCAGCTGCTCCATCAACAGCTGTTGCTGGGACTGGAGCTCCTGAAGCCACTCTGTCACCGCAGGGACCGCAGATGCCAGCAGCATATCCGGGAACAACCGTGGATGAAAACCGTAGCTGGCCTGGAACGGGGTCTGCTGGGTGGACGCATTCACCGCGTTGTTATAAGCGAACTCCGCCAAGGCTAGGTGGTCGACCCAGTCATCCTGCTGGTAGCTGCAGTAACACCGGAGGTACTGCTCCAGCACCGCGTTCGCCCGTTCCGTCTGGCCATCAGTCTGTGGGTGGTAAGCAGATGAGAGACAGACCTCTGTTCCGAGGGCCTGGTGCAAAGCACGCCAAAACCGGGACGTGAACTGAACGCCACGGTCGGACACCACACGCTCAGGTAGACCATGCAGGCGGAAGACATGCTGAAGGTACAGCTGAGCGGTTTCCTTAGCTGAGGGTACGGATGGGCAGGGGGCACAGTGCACCATCTTCGTGAAATGGTCGGAGAACACTAGAAGGCAGGTGTAGCCCCGAGACGGGGGTAGCTCCACTACAAAGTCCAGAGAAACTGTGTGCCAAGGACGTGGTGGAACCGGCAACGGCTGAAGAAGGCCGGGGGGTCGCCCGGTAGGCCCCTTGGCCCGCCTGCAGACATCACAACCAGCGACGTAGCGAGCCACGTCAGCCTTCAGATGGGGCCACCAAAACTCACGGCTTACCAGATGGGTGGTCCGATACCGCCCAAAGTGCCCCGCTGCTGGAGCATCATGGGTTATGAGACCTGGGGGGAGGAGCCAAGATGGCGACGGACACAGCAGCCTAGTCAGACTCCTCTGCTTTTAGTTAAGCTTTTAAGTAGTTTTTAAGTAGTTTTTAGCCACTTCCTGGTTTTAAACTCTCAGTTTTAACGTCTCACCAGCTGTTTTATCACCTCCTCGCTTCTCTTTGCTTTTAGTTTATTGTTTTATTGTTTTATTGTTTTACTGGAGTACGGCGGAGAAGAGCAGTGGGTTGAGGGAAGCCACTATCTACCTCCGAATAGCGAAGCCCCAAGCTCGCAGAGAAAGCACCTTGCTCTCAAGTTAAAGAAACTTGGAGCATAAACTGAAGTCTGGGAGAGGCGCTACAGGAGAACTAATCGACCTGGAACAGCCTTCACTATGGGAATTGCAGTTTGCTGAGTCACCTTCAAAGTGAGTGCTTTCCATTCTTCCGGCTTTTCTGGACCAAAATCTTTAAGCTGCACGAAGAGAAACTTCCCTGTTCAAGGGCCTGGTGAGGCCTTTGAGAGTTTCCCTTTCATCTGAGACCGACCCGCGGTGGGCCCTGTGATAAGCTCTGAAGGACAATTTTATATTAGTCTTAGTTCTGGTGGGAGTAGGACTTCAAAGGAATGGTCTGTGTTGCCTACCGGTAGTCTCCCTAGAACTAAATGGCCGGCCTGTGAGGGTGAAGGTGAAGACGCCGACTTTCATATGAACAGGCAGTGAAATATACCCCCACTGCAAGTGCTGGTAAGTTCGAAGGAAATATTTATCACCAGAGTTGACGTTAAAATACTATCCCCATATCTGAATGATGGGATATGGGAAACGTCTTAGAGACTCTGAGGAGACAGTCCCCGTTCCCTTTCCGAGATCAAAGCAAACAAGGGTTGAACCATGTCTCTTTAAAGAAGGGAGTAATCTACTGGATTGTTCCTACACGGTAGAAACTCAGAACCGTTTTAACCCTCTGATTGATTGCATGTCAGTACTTAAAGACGAAGAGCGAATAATACCACAAATAACAAGTGATGTGGACAACAGTAAGAGTGTAGTCTCTCCTCAGAAGGAGGAATTGGTCCTTGGCACGGCCAATCATATGACATTTGAACAGTCCCATTTAATAATCAAAACCTTGCACTGTATATTCAAAAGACTAGATGATCTTTCGACCCAGCTGCACAGCCTCCAACAAAAGCTAGTTACTACTTCTCCATCGTCAGCTGGTGTTAAGTCCCTTGAAGAGAGGAAGGGGACGAGGAGTTTGTCCTTAAATAACAAACGTACTGACAAATCGAAATACAACCTTAACCTTCAATTAAGTCATCAATCCTTGATTTTAACACCAAGAAAAGTGAGCCTAACTATACAAAATGGAGACCCAAGATGGAGAACTCTGGGCGGTGCCAAGGAACTCCTTAAGGTGCTTTTAAATATGGAGGCAACACAAATTGACCTCTGTGCAGTCCTCCCCCTTGTCCATCACCATAAATCCCAGAGAGTCCTGCTTGCGTTCCAATCCACAAAAATTCCCACTATCATATTACGAAGGAAAGCATTTTTGTTTCGCTGTGGGATAGCACCAACGAGAGCCTTTATAGACCCTACGCCTAAACCCCTACTGTTGGTGGCAATAACCAAAGAGGGATCAAAATCTGCCAAACCCGATCCATCAGTGGACACCGGAGTGGATGTTCTACCCCAGGAGAAGAGTTATGTGGCCTCCACTCCCCTAGCAAAGAAAAATGACCATCCGGAAAATGGCCTGACACCACCAGAAGAGATCGAACTCATTGCCTCCTTTGCAGATTTACCAGTGGCGGAACAAAAAGAAATTATTAATAGGCTGGAATCGCTTAAAACCCAACTTATTAGGAAGCTTAGCTCCAGAACACCCACGTACAGCGAACATGACATCCTAGAAGAACCAGATCATATGGATCTCGAAATATCTAATGCTAAGTGTATGTCGGTAATGGAGGACAAGATAAAACCCCAAGAAGCAACTACCTGTCCTCCCCTCCAAGCAGGACAACCCTCTGTGCTCTTAATAGATTTACATGACCGTCCCTCGACAAACATACCTGAAGAAAGCAGCTCACAACAGGAAAAATCCCCTTCTACACATTCATCAATGCCAGACCTGGAACCTTCTTATAGTACTGTCCAATCAAGAGAAGAGGTGCCTTTCCCAACCTTCTCAAATAGCCCACTCGCCCAGCTTTATCCCTCATTGCGGAGTATCATGGATTCAACAGCAAGACCAGTGTCGGAACTAATTGAAGATCCAACAGGCCACATAAATCAAGTAGCCCAAAAGACCAATAGCAGGCCACAGAGAGACCAAACTTCTGACGAGATAGCTGGACCACACCGGGTGGCCCACCAAACTCTTTTGGAAAAGGGGTCCTCCCCAGCTCAAGGTCCTACACCTAGTAGATCGAGTGGCCAAGTTCCACAGTCAGATAACCTTGTAAATCCTCCCACTCAGCTTTTACGAGAGGTTTGTCATCAGAGGAAGATAACTGATTTCTTTATCGGCTCCCCTCTGCCCGTATTAAAGCTGAGCCAACCTTCCGAATGACAGTCAATTGGAGGAACGAGGAAACCCCAGCCTTCAATATTAAGTTGGAACATTGCTGGATGGAAAAGTAAAAAATTAGATCCAGAATTCCAAAAATATATTAATTCCTTTCTTATCATACTATTACAAGAAACTTGGGTGGAGGAGGAAATTGAACTAAATGGCTTTGAGTTTATATGTCTGCCTGCTAGCCCGTCAACGAATGGTGGCCGCCCTAAAGGTGGCCTTACAATTGGTATCTCCCTTAAACTTCGGGCTAAACTTTCACTAGTGCATGCATTACCGCCTTATGCTATTACCGGACTGATCTCTGGTGGAAACTTCTCTTTATTGGTTACAAATGTCTATTTCCCCCCGGGAGGGTTAGCAGCTGATCTTACTTCTAGATGGGAATCCCTAGAGGATTTTTTACTTTCTTGTTATCTTAAATATCCTAATGTCCCCTCCATTACTGGAGGCGATTTTAACGCTCGGATAGCCTCAAATCGGGAGGCTCTTATAAAGTCCAAATGGTGGGTTGACCCCGGCGCTCAAACTTACGATCTAGTATATACCCCCACTAGAATATCAAAGGATGTAAAAGTCAATAAGGCGGGAGTGTTGCTTTATCAGATGACTTTACGCCTTAATTTAATTATATTAAATGGCAGGTGTCCTCCAGATATACCAGGAGAGTTCACCCACCTGGGGTTAAAATCAAACAGTGTTCTCGACTATGTATTGGTTTCCCGGGATCTATTTTTGAATGTCACCTCTTTTAAAATTGATAATGCTCAATTTAGTGACCACCTTCCCCTGACAACCAAGCTATGTGTTGACTGGCAGTTGCTCGAGTGCTCCCACCCAATCCCGGTGATTGTGGAGTCATCCACTAAAATAAAGGGGACTAGATGGTCCCCTGCCCTCGCCCTTAGATATACGGATTTTATCCGAGAAAAGTTTCTTGGGGATCAGCCGGACATAGGAATAGTCCCGCGTGACCCTATTACCTGTATGAATTCTTTTTCTTGCCTGATAGAAGTTTTAACTCGCTTTTTTACTTCTCCATCCTATGGAGTTAAAAATGATTATTTTAAATTTGGCGCCCCTTGGTTCAACTCCGCTTGTAAACTTGCCAGACTCCATCTACATACAATATATAATGACTATAAACTTTCTGGAGCTCCGGCCTTACCTCCTTCTTATTCCCTGGCTAAAAAAGCGTACAAACAGGCCCAGAAATTGGCCAAACGGGAGTGGCATTTAAATCGCTGGCAGAATATAATTTCTGCCTCAAAATCTCATAACTCCCGGAAATTTTGGTCCTTAATAAAGGGAAGAAACACAAAATATCCCTTAACGGTGATCCCGGCCCCTACATGGGAGCAGTTCCTGAGAAAATATTTCTCAGTGGCAGAAGCTCCGTCCACTCACTGGAGACCTTCTAATCCCCTTCCCGTCTGGCCCAATACCGACCCTGCTGAAATCCTAGAATTGATAGCTGAGCTGAAAACTGGTAAGGCCCCAGGGCCAGATTTGGTCCCTGTTGAAGCTATAAAGCTACATTCTGCATGGTGGGCAGGGATTTTAGCTAAAACGTTCGATGCAATAAATGCCATGGGCTTAATACCAGGAACGTGGAAGGAGGCCATTATAATTCCTATCTACAAAAAAGGCCCTCCCGGCGACCCAGGGAATTACCGGAATATCAGTCTGCTATCGTCCATTGGGAAAATATATGCCCGTTTTTTGCTGGCAAGGTTGATGAAGTGGTCAGTTGAGGCTGACCTGATTGGGCATGAGCAAGCTGGATTTAGATTAAACCGATCCACAACAGACCAGGCAATTATTCTTTATCACTTAGCCCGGAAATACTCAACACCTCGACGGGGCCAACTTTGCGCAGCCTTCATAGATTTGAAAGCTGCGTTTGATAGTATTCTGAGGAAATTACTATGGGATAAACTTGCCGGTTGGGGAATAGAAAGAAGGCTCCTGTGGTTTATCTCCCAACTTCATGCCGGGTCCGTGGCCAGGGTGAGATTATCCCCTGCTGGTGACCTAACTAACCCAGTGCCAGTAAACAAGGGTGTACGCCAGGGTTGTATTTTAGCGCCACTTCTTTTTAACTTATTTATTAGTGATATGAGGACCCCATTAGCCGACTCACAAAAATTTATCCACACCCCTCGTATAGCAGATTATCGTTGTCCTTTACTTCTCTACGCAGATGATGCGGTACTACTCTCTTACTCCAGACTGGGTTTAAGGAGGGCACTAAAGATTTTTGCGACATACTGCCATTCTAATCATCTGTCTATCAACCACACCAAGTCCAAAGTACTGATATTTTCAAGGAGTCGAAAACTTTATCCATGGAAATTGGAGGGCAAGAAAATTGAACAAGTACATAAATTTAAATATTTAGGAATTTATTTTCAATATAATTTAGGGTGGAAAGCGCACGTTGAATACCTTCAAAACAAGACAAAAGCCCTATCACACTCCCTCCTCCGTTTTTTCTACTCTGAGGGGGCCTTATTCATCCCTGCGGCCTTGAAAGTGTATAGCATCAAAGTGATGGCCACAATGGCCTATGCTGCACCTTTATGGGCTGCCTTTGCTAACCTCTCACCTTTAGAGTCGCTTCAAAGCCAATTCTTACGCCGACTTCTAAAATTACCAACATGCGTAAGTAATGCGGCTATTCGCTTAGAAATGAAGATCCCCTCAGTGGAGTTAGTTCTATGGAGGAGAGTTTTGATTTATTGGATATCCCTATGGCATAAACTCCCAAACCACTATCTCATTCAATGCATGTGGCGGGATGACTTCACAAATTTGTGGTCAGGAAAAATCCATGCCAAATTGCTGTCCTATGAGATCTCGCCCACTGAATTGCTCAAACTGGATCTAAATGTGGCAAAAAGGTGTATAAATCAAAGGCTGGATGATGTGGAGCTATACCAAAATTTCTTAGCTGGTGGTGGAGCCTGCTCGCCGTTAAATTTCGGCATAACCCCAATCTACCGTGCTCCGTCTTACTTAACATCGCTTATGACCGCGTCTCACCATTATGCCTTCATTAGAGCTAGGTTCAATGTTTTTCCAACAAACGTGCTGAGACATAGATTCACTAAGGGCCAAGTCTCTTCAATGTGTGCTTGTGAAATGAAAACATCGGAATCTCTACATCATGTTATGTTTATCTGCCCTATGTACAGTTCAGCTCGTGCTAGTATACTAAACTCCATAATCCAGCCTATGGCTGATAAACCAGTAGACCTACAGCTTGCCTGGGTTCTTCAAGATGTGGATCCTTATATTACCCTTCAGGTTGCTAAATTCCTAACAGCCGTCCTCTCGTACAAGAGACGGAATGGAATGTTAGCTGATTATTGATATAAGAATTTTTTATAATGACATCAGATATTGATTTTAGCGTAGTGCCTAAATTTTTAATCTTAATCTTAAATTTTTCTTTTGAATTGTTAATATCTGTCCTTGTGTGCTGTGAGCTGTGTTGTATTGCTTATGGCTTGTGCGAGTCCGCTGTTTTATTCGATTTGTTTTGTTGTGTTGTGTTTTATGGTGGGCGTAAAGCCGAATAAACATTTTGAATTGAATGAATCATGGGTCATCCGGAGAACCTCAGCCCGCAGCGGCCCTGGTGGGATGTACAGGCGCCCGTGGTGCAGCAGAAGACCCTGATGCAAGACCAGCCCTGGATACTGAGGGCATGACCCTTCGGCCAGCTCCCGGAGTCGTTCCTGGGCCCAAGCGTCGACCCGCTGCTGTTCCCGCACCCGAGCCTGCAGTGGCTCAACCTCCTGGGTGGCCAGGAATGCAGCTGGTGGTAGAATCATGGTGGGTACTGCTTGCTGTACCATGTCTGCGTTGTCTTCAGGTTTCCGGGACAGGGCATCCGCCTTCTGGTTTTGGGAGCTAGGGATGTAGCGGATCCGGAACTGGAACCGGGAAAAGAACAACGCCCACCGGATCTGCCTTTGGTTCAGCTTGCGGGTGGTCTGGAGGTACTCCAGGTTCCGGTGGTCGGTTCTCACCTCCACCGGGTGTCGTGCCCCCTCAAGATGGTGGCGCCAAACCTCAAAGGCCACCTTGATGGCCAGTAGTTCCCGCTCCCACACGGTATAGTTACGCTCCGCTGGAAGGAGCTGGCGGGAATAAAAGGCGCAGGGTAAGAGTGGCGCTTCCGGTCCGCACTGCTGAGACAAGACGGCACCGAGAGCCGTACTGGAGGCGTCAGTCTCTACCACAAAGGGTCGAGAAGGATCCGGATGCTGCAAGATTGGCGCTCTCTGGAAACAGGCCTTCAACCCTTGAAATGCCTCCTCTGCCTCCTTGTCCCAGGAAAACGGCGTCTTGGGGCGCAGTAGCCGGGTCAACGGGGTGGTGCGATGAGCATAATCCGCAATGAAGGTCCAGTAATAGTTGGCGAACCCCAGGAAACGCTGTAGGTCCTTGTGGTTCCGAGGTGCCGCCCATTCTCGAACCGCTGCCACCTTCCCAGGATCCATCTGCACCCCACCTGGTGAGAGTCGGTGACCCAGGAAGTCCACTGACCGCTGATGGAACTCGCACTTGCTGAGCTTTGCATACAAACGGTGCTCGCGCAAGCGCTGCAGCACGGTCCGGACATGACCCTCGTGGCGCGCCGGGTCACGGGAGTAAACCAGAATGTCATCCAGGTACACCACCACGTACTTGTCTAGCAAGTCCTGGAACACGTGGTTGATGTACCGTTGAAACACAGCAGGCGCGTTGCACAAACCGAAGGGCATAACCAGGTATTCGAACTGCCCGTACCGGGTCCCGAATGCTGTCTTCCACTCATCCCCGGCTCGGATCCGAATCAAATTGTAGGCACCCCGGAGGTCTAGCTTGGTGAACACCTGCGCCCCTTGCACCCGCTCCAGCAACTCCGAAATAAGGGGCAAGGGGTACCGGTCTGGGATGGTAATTTTGTTCAGGGCCCGGTAATCATGGCAAAGGCGGAGCTCCCCACATTTCTTTTTAACAAAGAGCACTGGCGCAGCAGTGGGCGAGGTCGAAGGCCTAATGAACCCACGCTCCAGGTTCTTGCGCAAGAAGTCCTGCAAAGCCTCGCGCTCTGGCTCTGTTAAAGAGTATAAGCGACTCACCGGTAGGGGCGCTCCGGGCTGGAGGTCTATGCCGCAGTCAAAGGACCGATGCGGCGGCAGCTGGTCGGCCCCCCCGTTCCTCGAACACGACGTGATAGTCCCGGTACTCAGCGGGGAGCGTTGCAGCAGCCTCCTCAGTGGGCGCAGCTGCTAGCATTTCAGTCTCAGCAGGAGAACTTGGGTCTGGGAAGTGTACAGTCCGTTTGACCCAGTCAATCTGCACATTGTGAGCCTCCAGCCAGTCCATCCCAAGCACCAGGGGGAACCGGGGCATGGAGGCAATATCCAAAGTTCGCATCTCACGGTGCTGCTGGAGGCACAGGACCAGGGGCTGAGTCTCCTGAGTAACGGCACCCGAACGCAGGAGCCGCCCGTCGATTGCCTCCACCTGTACCGGTTCTGGCTTGTTCTGAAGTGGCACCCGATGATGGGCAGCAAAAGCAGTGTCCATATAGGAGCGGGTTGCCCCCGAATCCACTAGAGCATGGGTAAGAATCCAGGGTCCACCTGGAGGGTATAGACGTACCGGAACCATAAGGTGTTGTAGTTCAATTGGTGCGGCCCCAGTCTGTGCTGTTTGGGACCCCAGGTAGCCAGGGCCATCAGCTACTGGGGTTGGCGGTTTCCCTGTGGCTGGCGTTTCTCAGGACAGGACCGGGCATAGTGTCCGCTTCCGCCACAATAGAGACATAAATTCCCCTCCCGACGCCGCGACTTCTCTGCGGGGGAGAGGCGTGGCCGCACTGCCCCAAGCTGCATAGGTTCCTCCAATGACTCAGCTGTGCCTGTGGGGCTGCTGGTAGAAACTGGTGCCGAGAACTGAAAGTGCCGGCGGCCCCGAGCCTGATGACGGTCCTCTAGCCGATCGTCTATCTGTAGACTCCGTTGAATGAGGGTGTCTAACGTGGTGGGGCGTTCCATAGTGGCCAGCTGGTCCAGTATCTCGTCTGAAAGCCCCTCGAGATACTGGTCCCGAAGAGCAGAGTCATTCCAGGTCAAGTCCTGTGCCAGCAGCCGGAATTCCGTGGTGTATGCGGCCACCGTGGACTTGCCCTGTTTCAACCGCCGAATCGCCCGGTTGGCTTGACTCCCCTTCTGGGGGTTGCCGAACGCGGCCTCCAACAGATTGCAAAACCCCACATAGTCCACCAGCAAAGGGGAGTCCTGCCTGAGCAGCGGCAACGCCCACTTGGCCGCCTGGTCTTTTAACAAATTAATCAAAAAGTGCACCTTGGTGCGGTCGTCAGGGAAGTTCCGGGCGCGCCCCTGAATGTACAGCTTGGCCTGGGCAAGAAACATGGGAAAGCTGGCCGGGGCCCCATCAAATTTCTCAGGCAAGGCCACTGGGTACTTGCCAGGAGCCGGGGCGTCGGCCCCAGGAGCCGGGAGGGCGTCCAACCGCTGCTGAAGTGCCGTAACCGCATTACTGAGCTGCTGCACGGTGTGCGTCAAGGCCTGGTTCTCCTGGGCTATTGCCAACAGTCTAGCCGCTTGGTCGGCCATGGCCTCTGACTCTTCCCGAACGCACCCCAACAAAGAGGGAGTGCGGGTGAGGCGGGAGCAAACTGTGCTGGTCCCGGGGGGGAAAGGTACTAATACCGTAGCCGAAGTTCAGTCCAGAGTCACTAGCAGGGTAGACAATCACTAGATGAGACGCGAGGTCCGAAACAGGGAGCCGGGCGGGGGAGCAGGAACGCTGGTAGGGCAGCAGCAGGAAGCCAGGCGGGTAACAGGAACACTGGTAGAGCAGAAGCAGGGAGCCAGGCGGGGAACAGGAACACTGGTGAGTCAGCAGCGGGCAGCTGGGCGAGGAACAGGAACACCGGAGAGTCAGGAGCAGGAAGCCGGGCGTGGAACAGGCACACTGGGAGTGCAGATCTAGGTCTGGGTAAAGCAGGTACTCCACAACGACGTTGCTCCCGCAACCTGGGACCGGGCTGCCTGACCTTTATCTTCTTCTAAGGCCGGGGGCGGTCCCGGCCCCCAGGAGCCCCGCCTCTCTTGGCCTTAAGGCGAGCACTCCTCCTGGGAGAGACCAGTTCCCTTCGCCTCTCTGCCCTAAGCCTCTGCAGTTCAGGAGAGGCCGAAGGGTTACTGGGCCCCGGGGGAGGCTCACCTGTAGCCACTGAGTCCTCCAGCACCTCTGGGGCCAGAATGGTCTCACCTGGTGCCTGCCCCTGAGGATCTGGCACAGGTGCAGGCTCCTCAGCATCTAGGCCTTGCCCCAGTTCAGCCGGCCCTGGAGGCGGGGACTCCTGTGCCGGCTGGGATTCCTCCGGTTCACTCTCAGACTCGGAATCCCAGGCCATCACATTGTGCCTCTCTGCCTGCTTACTGATTTCTGTGGGAATGACTTTCCTGAGGTACCATAATCTTCATTGTACTTAATGGAATTTACTGTTCAGAAACATGCATAGGATTCAACTGAAAGATTGCAACCCTACTATTTATCTTCTACCTCCCAGTGCCATCTAGACTAGTGTTTCCCAAGCTTGAGTCTCCAGCTGTTTTTGGACTACAACTCCCATCATCCCTAGCTAGCAAGACCAGTGGTCAGGGATGATGGGAATTGTAGTCCAAAACCAGCTGGAGACCCAAGCTTGGGAAACATCGGTCTAGACAATGTTGCAGTCAACTACGACTCCATGGTAGAGCCTATGTTTTCCCGAAAAAGGTCTCCAGTGCAGTCACTAGCTTTTCTATCCAAGGATCTCAGATGGAAATCATTGGAAAGACCTCTGTCTGGTCAGAAGAGATACCACTGGTCTCAATGGACCCAGTGGCCTATGTCCATATAAGGCACCTTCATAGCGCCAAACAAAAGGGAATGATATATATGGAACAATAGCTGACAAGCAGGATGTGGAGGGTAGGACCTTTGTATCTGGGCACCATTTTGAGTAAGGGCAAACACTTTGGAAACAGCTTCAGCAACTTCCTTTGGAATGCTACCAGGAACTCACAGGACACAATTCCTCAAAGTGGCTGAGGGGGGAGAGGTTGAACAAGGACAGTGTCACCACAGAACAGTTTTGAAATGTTGCCGTACAATATATTATATCATATGCAGCTGAAGCTGCATTCAGTAACCTATGAGTCCAACTATTATGTTCCAAAATAACCTTTTGGTAAGTGGTCACCCCACCCATGAGGCAAGGTGAGGCAACTGCCTCAGGTGGCAGGATCCACAGGGGCAGCAAATCCCATGGTAGATTTTTATTCCCTCCTTGTACTGGATGTAGATTTTCATTCATTCCTTCTTCCCTGGTGGAGAGGGAGACACCATTTTGTGGTTTTCTTCAGGTGCCAAAATGACTTGGGCTGGCCCTGATAACACCTAGGTGAAATATTTATGCGATCTGAGGAGAAGGCTGAGCATTTTTGAAGTCAAATCCAAAACGACTTAATTTTACTTAATGGTGGCTCCTGAGTCTTTTATATGTTTTATGTGTTTAGTATGTCTGGATTGCCAGTGTTTTATGGATGGTGTTTTTTTCCTGTCTTTTATGTTTTTTATTGTCTGAATTATGGCAATAAAGGCTGAATGAACGAACGAATGAAACCTAGGCTGGACCTTCACTGAGCTAGAGTGACCCTGTACAGGAGAGTACCTGAGAGGATAATCCCTGCTGTTTGAATGCACCAGGCAATCCTTCTGCAGGAAATTGGGCTTTTAAGGAAGAAAAAGGGCTGTTCTCCTGAGGAAGTGGCCTTGCCTTAGAAATGGATGCCAGCTTTTAGCAGCAGCTCTGTAAACCTGCACTGACCGCAGCTTTGTGGCATATGCTCTCAGAAACAAGACAGCTTGCTTTCAAAATATTCCTCTGGGAGAAGCCCCTCCCCCCCAAGAGAATTTCAGCCTTTGCAGCGATGCACTTCCTAGCTTAGTGGGGCTTGGGACTTGCAGTATCTTGAAGAGAAATGACACTGAGGAACACCGTGTGGTCTAAGATGCCCACTCAAAAATATATACAGTGCAAGTAATGCACTTCCCTCAGGAGCCACCTCTTCTACCTGAATTAGTTCTGCATGAGAGAGCGGGCTCATCTTTTCCACTCGCCTCTGCAGCTGTAATGACCCCTTTATGATGGATGAAAATGCTTACTAAGCCTTTAAAGACTTCAGAGGCCAGCTGGTGAATTTATCACATAAGTTATTCGATCAGGTGCCTTTTTGCTTAGGGTGAAGAAGCCCACAGGATGGAGAAGCTGCTTCCCCACTAATGGAATGTGTAATTCACTCAGCGTTTTAACGAGATTGCATCAACATTGGGATTTTTTTTTCATAACGCTGATAATAATTTGAAGAGTATCTAATTGGACAGGGGATGCAATAGTACCTAATGCTGTTTGCTCCCTTTCCCCAGGGCGTCTCCCTTGAAGAATTCAATGGTACGTAGAGCCCGTCCATTTTCACATTTGCTTTTGCCCACTGCGAAAGCTAAGCGCGTTTACAACTTTTTCAAAGGCCCCTTCTGAGCGTTTTGATCTGTCTTCATTTGCAAAATGCACGTCTGAATCAGCGATGTAATTCTGTGGTGTACCAGCAGTTTTGCCGTGGTACCATTATTATTGGCTGCATAATGCCCTATTACATTATTTACAGATCCCATAGCTGGTTATTGGAGATTTTGGAGGCAGCAGTGGTTCGCTGGACTGCAGCCAATCAAGAGCTAGGAGCTGAGAATCTGGCGTCAGGCACAGCGAATATTATTGTTGCCCTGGCAAAGATCTAAGCCGAAAAGGAAGCCTTCCAAGATTTTCCGGGACAAGAGGAAACAGTGACCAAACTGGGTGGGCAGAAACATTTTGGACCCCAGAAACCTGTTAGTGCTCAGAGAACAATCCAATTTGTAGTTTAGGCAGGAATGGTCAACAGAGAAAGGCAGTGGTGTCAGTGGAAGGGGATGAGGCAGTGGGGAGTTTGGCACCAGTGGAGCACCAGGAATGGTCAGCAGAGAAAGGCAGTGGGGAGTTTGGCACCAGTGGAGCAGATTCAATGCTGTCACCAGTCCTGACCTTCTCACTATCTTGCCCTGTCTTTCTTCTAATAATTGACAGTGGCACAGTGGTTCTAGAACAGAGATGCCCTCCAGATCTTGTCAGACTCCAGTTCCCATCAGCCCTGGCGAACCTGGAGGGACACAGGTTCCCCATCCTTGTTCTAGGGGCATATTGCTTGGGGCAGCAGGACCCATAAGAACAGAAGAAGAGCCTGCTGAATCAGGCCAATGCCCCATCTACTCCAGTCTCCTGTTCTCCCAGTGGCCAACCAGATGCCTGTGGGAAGTCCACAAGCAGATCCACAGGCCCCACCATCCTTTGCTCAACATGCAACAGTGGCAGATGCTCCACTGCCAACACTGTCTCCTTCGCTCACCCTCCAAAGCCATGAGCATAGGACCAATAAAATTCATTCTGTGGGTAATGTTACAATAGTGCAGTACTAACATCAGTTCATGCCAGAGAATGAAACTGGGAATATCTGCCCATAGCTAAAGAAGAACAGAAAGAGGAGCCTGCTGGACTAGGCCATTGGTCCAGCATCCTGTTCTCACAGTGGCTGACCTGTGGCCAGCCTATGGGTAGCCTTCAAGCTGGGCATGAACACAACATCACTCTGCCCACCCAGAGTAAAGTTAAAGCCCCAACCACCATTTCAAGAGCAGAAAAGTGGAATGGAAATGCTCTTGCACATCTATGAATAGAGTTGTTGTCAGAGAGCGTTTTCGTGAAAACATCAGATACCGCAACAATTGCAATCTCATCTTCCTCCTTCCCAAGGCACAAAACTTTTTCACGAAACTTTGAATGAAGCTCAGTACTTTGCTGATTGGACACTGGCCATTCTCAAAGGCAAGCCTTTCAAAAGAAGGCTTTGCTGTACCAAAATTCAGCGCTCTGAAAATTTGGTGTACGCCTAATTCTAAATCTTATGATTTGGATAGGTTTCTGAACAAGACTCACATTATTACCTTGTGTTATAGGAACTCCAGCTCTCAGAAGCCCCTGGAGTGAATCATGGAAGGGGAAGTTTAAAAGAGCGATTGCAGTTATGCGTATGCAGAGGCTAAGGAACCAGAGAGGAAAATTAAAAAGTGTTATTATTTATTCTAGAAATCTCAAAAGTTTGCAAGGCAATTTTGTGATGCTGGAACAATAAGGCTTGGCAATCCAGCAAGAGTCGCAATGTGAAGCAATCCGCAGACACAAAATATGCACATTCTATAAGCAGAACATAAAACATCTTGCTGTAACCAGTTTCTTGCTCTACCCGATGGCTCATTGATCTTTGATAGAGAGAAATAAAGAAAGAGCTCAATTTCAGGATGCTGTGATAATGAACAACCATCAGACCTTCATACATTTCTTCTAGCTTTTGTAGTGTCTGAGGCAGGATATTCAGAGAGAGCAGTCTTCCCCAACATGGCCCCCTCCAGATTCTTTGGCCTGCAAATGTCATCTGCTCCAGCCAGCATCTGCAGTATTTGGGATTTATGTATTTTTTAAGAAAATGACATAATAGAAGGTGACAAAATTATGCATGTGTGGAGAAAGTGGATAGAGAAAAGTTTTTTTTTCTCTCTCTCTCATAACACTAGAGCCCAGGGACATCCAGTGAAGCTGAATGTTGGAAGATCCAGGATAAATAAAAGAAAGGACTTCTCCATGCAGTGCATAGTTAAACTAGAAACCTCACTCCCTGTCAGGGACTGGACTGAGGAGGAATGGTGGAGACCATCTCCTCCTTCTCCTGAGCCTTCCCAAGAAGAGGAGGACAGTACAGATTTACAACAGTGGTTTGCAGAGGGTCACAGCTCAGAGATAGAAGAGGGGCAAAGCTGGGAAATAATGGGAGAAGCAGAGCAGGAACAGCTGGCTGATACGTTATCACTAGAATCATAGAATCATAGAGTTGGAAGAGACCACAAGGGCCATCGAGTCCAACCCCCTGCCAAGCAGGAAATACCATCAGAGCACTCCTGACATATGGTTGTCAAGCCTCTGCTTAAAGACCTCCAAAGAAGGAGACTCCACCACACTCCTTGGCAGCAAATTCC
This sequence comes from Podarcis pityusensis, assembly GCF_964106645.2. Taxonomy (NCBI): domain Eukaryota; kingdom Metazoa; phylum Chordata; class Lepidosauria; order Squamata; family Lacertidae; genus Podarcis; species Podarcis pityusensis. The sequence continues at coordinate 102,698,489 of NC_138029.1, forward strand.
ACTGTCGAACAGCTCTTACTGTCAGGAAGTTCTTCCCAATGTTGAGGTGGAATCTTCTTTCTTGTAGTTTGGATCGATTGCTCTGTGTCCGCTTCTCTGGAGCAGCAGAAAACAACCTTTCTCCCTCCTCTATGTGACATCCTTTTATATATTTGAACATGGCTATCATATCACCCCTTAACCTCCTCTCCTCCAGGCTAAACATGCCCAGCTCCCTTAGCCGTTCCTCATAAGGCATCATTTCCAGGCCTTTGACCATTTTGGTTGCCCTCCTCTGGACACGTTCCAGTTTGTCAGTGTCCTTCTTGAACTGTGGTGCCCAGAACTGGACACAGTACTCCAGGTGAGGTCTGACCAGAGCAGAATACAGTGGCACTATTACTTCCCTTGATCTAGATGCTATATTCCTATTGATGAGGCCCAGAATTGCATTGGCTTTTTTAGCTGCCGCGTCACACTGTTGGCTCATGTCAAGTTTGTGGTCAACCAAGACTCCTAGATCCTTTTGACATGTACTGCTCTCAAGCCAGGTGTCACCCATCTTGTATTTGTGCCTCTCATTTTTTTTTGCCCAAGTGCAATACTTTACATTTCTCCGTTAAAATTCATCTTGTTTGTTTTTGCCCAGATCTCTAATCTGTCAAGGTCGTTTTGAAGTGTGATCCTGTCCTCTGGGGTGTTAGCCACCCCTCCCAGTTTGGTGTCATCTGCAAATTTGATCAGGATGCCCTTGAGTCCATCATCCAAGTCGTTGATAAAGATGTTGAATAAGACCGGGCCCAAGACAGAACCCTGTGGCACCCCACTAGTCACTCTTCTCCAGGATGAAGAGGAACCATTGATGAGCACCCTTTGGGTTCGGTCAGTCAGCCAGTTACAAATCCACTGAGTGGTAGCATAGTCAAGACCGCATTTTACCAGCTTCTTTACAAGAATATCATGGGGCACCTTGTCAAATGCCTTGCTGAAATCAAGGTAAGCTACATCCACTGCGTTCCCTTCATCTACCAGGCTTGTAATTCTGTCAAAAAACGAGATCAGGTTAGTCTGACATGACTTATTTTTCAGAAATCCATGCTGACTATTGGTGATCACAGCATTCCTTTCTAGGTGCTCACAGACTGTTTGCTTAATGATCTGTCCAGAATCTTCCCTGGTATTGATGTCAGACTGACTGGGCGGTAATTCTTTGGGTCCTCTCTTTTCCCCTTTTTGAAAATAGGGACAACATTTGCCCTCCTCCAGTCTGCCAGGACTTCGCCTGTTCTCCAGGAATTCTCAAAGATGACTGCCAGTGGTTCTGAGATCACATCTGCCAGTTCTTTTAATACTCTTGGATGCAGTTCATCTGGCCCTGGAGACTTGAATACATCTAAACTAGCCAAGTATTCTTGTACTATCTCCTTAGTTATTCTGGGCTGTGTTTCCTCTGCTGAATCATTTGCTCGAAATTCTTCAGGTCGGGCATTGTTTTCTTTATCGGAGAAGACTGAGTCAAAGAAGGCATTGAGGAGTTCAGCCCTTTCTGTGTCCCCTGTTTGCATTTCACCATCTTCTCCTCTGAGCATTCCAGACCCCCCTTCTCCCAGAACACGTCGAGCAATGAAAATAGGAGAGCAGAGAACCCAGAGGCAATTTTCCCTAAGCAGACACCATAAGGGAGGTGGGGCCTTTGACAACTGAGAAGGAAAGCGGGGAGGAGATTATTCAGAGCAACGCCATTATCCTAGAGTCAGCATCCTGTCTCTCTCTCTCTGTGAATATTGAATAAATTACCTTGGTAAGAGCTTCTTGTATTTTCCTTACTGGCAGCCTGCTGTGAGGGAGGGAGGATCGGAATCCCTGAAGCCTGACATTCCCACAGGAAGCAGTGATGGCCAACTTGGGTGGCTTTAAAAGAGGACTGGACAAATTCATGGAGGACAAGGCTATGAGGAGTTGCTAGACATGATGCCTATGTTCTGCCTCCATAGTCAGAGGCATCATGCCACTGAGCACCAGTTGTTGGGAATGCTGTTGCCCTCATGTCCATCTTGCAGGCTTCCCATAGTCATCTGGTTGACCACTGTGAACAGAGCGTTCGACTAGATAGGCCACTGGTCTGAACCATCAGGTTTGTCAAATGTTCTTTAACCTAACTCCTTTAGCTATGGGCAGATGCCTCCAGGCTCATTTGTTAGCATGACCTAAGCTGCAGAATTCCCTCCCCGCAAAGGTATGTCTGCCACCTTCCTTGTATAGCTTTCATTATACGTACCTCTTTAGCCTGGCCTTTGACAGCTGAGCTGGGTTTTTAGGACCCGTCACATTCTTCTCATGCAAATGCTTTTAATACGGTATTATAGTATTACCACCTTGCTCTAGCCCATTCTTTATAATAGCATATAGTGAAGGACAGGCAAGGAAACCTATAAATATGTAAACAAACAGACAAAAGAAATATTGCCACTGCAAAGTTGTTGGTTGTGATATATGTGTCAAAAGCAGAACAAAATATTGTTTGTGTTTATGAGCATTTGGTGATTGGGGGCTGGTGACTGATGCACAAATATATGAGAAACCACAACCAAAACATTATTCAAAAGAAAAGAAGAACCCACCCTGCTGTCCCACCTTCGTAGTTTCATTGTAGACTAATTAAAAGTCGGAAGCCTCCCACAACAGGCTAATAATTTTTACCTGCCTAGTAAATATAGTGACAATGAGGAGGTGTTGATATTTAATGTTGCTCCTATTTAAGTATTAGAAGCTGCTCCTGTGAGGAGGGAAGAGTAGGCTTGCCAGCTTAAGAAGACCATAAACACAGAATGTGTTAATCATTAATGCCAAGCTCCAGGGTTATTGGTTGAGACTTCAACACACAGATGGGATCATTATTGATGACTCTGATTTTCTCCCCTGTAGATCATGAATGACTGTCGGGGAAGGGCTGTGGGTAGTAATCTGCAGAACGTCAGGAGCCAGAAAAGACAAATGTTCAAGTCAGGACCAACGATGGATCAGGATCCATGGACAAACTAGGAAGCAGAACTGAAGAACAACACCACAGGACATATCAGGCTTCAGGAAGGCTTTTGTCATTGTTCAAGCGAGGCCCCACTCAGACAGGGCACCCTCCTATACTCCTCCATGCTCAGGAGGAGCCAATGGCCGCCTTGGTGGGTGGAGCCTGTCTAGAACCTGGAAGGTTTGTCACTGGGAGGCTGCAGTTTTCTCTCCTACCACACGGGGCAGTGGTCTTCCTGCAAGTGTCACCTGTAGTTCACTAGAAAGCTTTCTTCACCATAGTACCATTAGCTTCCCATTGAAGGGCAATGAGCAAAGTGCACAGTGTCACCAATTTCCCATGTGACTGAAAAACGATGGTGGGGTTAGTGATGCAAAATGGATCGGGGTTCACTAAGGACCAGTTCAGACATCTTCAAATTGCTCTCTGTATACAGCTGTGCAGCTTGGGTTGCTCAACCGTTGAGCAGAGCAACCCAAGGAGAGCAGACCCATGTCGCAAAGGGAAAAGCTGATCTGCTGCATTTGCAGGTTGCTTCCCAGCTGTGTTTAACATGAGAGCTGTAGCTTTCCATCAGTGTCAGAAGGCTTGAACCTGCCATGTCATGGGTTATGAACTGGTGACCTAAGGGACGTCAGGCAAGGAACTTCTACTCAGATCTGGCCAAAGCAGGAACTGAAAGGAGATCAGGCACATCAGCTAAGGAAAGCTGTTTATTAAAATAAACGAATTAATGAATTACATCTCAAAGGAGTCCAGTGTGGCAAACAAGCGATAAAACTAAACAGATGCAAACAGGGAAGGAGATCTATTTGCACAGGAGCAAAGGAAGCTGACTCATACTGAGCCAGACTACTGGGTCAATCTAGCTCAGTAGTGTCTGTAGTAGTGACACTCCAGGGTTTCAGACAGGGAGTCTATCTCAGCCGTACCTAGAGATGCCATTGTGGACTGGACCTGGGGCCATCTATGTGCAAGGCAGATGTTCTATCACCAAGCTACGGCCCTCCCCCAAATAAATAAATAAATATTTATTTATTTATTTATTTATTTATTTATTTATTTTTATACCCCACCCTTCCCAGTTCAGAAAACCGGGCTCAGGGTGGCTAACAACAAATTTAAAACACTTAATTAATGCAACAAAAAACAGCATAAAATACAGTATAAAACGTGAATGAGAATTCAAAAATCAATTTAGGGGGAAAATCCATCCAATAAACATTAGATGATCACCAGGGCTAGCTGGCTATATCAGTCCTATTTGGGCCAGTGAGGAGACCAGGGGAGAATTAGCTGTGAGATCCCAGAGCAAGTAATCTTCATAAAAAGGGGCGGGGGAGGGAAGGAAGGGGAATAAAAGATCAGGCTAAGTTCAAATTGAAAGCCAGGTGGAATAGCTCTGTCTTACAGGCCCTGCGGAAGGAAGTTAAATCCTGCAGGGCCCTGGTCTCATGGGACAGAGCATTCCACCAGGTCAGAGCCATCACTGAGAAGGCCCTGGCCCTGGTGGAGGATAATCTGACTTCCTTAGGGCCCGGGACCTCTAAACTATGATTATTCATGGACCTTAAGGTCCTCTGCAGGGCATAGCAGGAGAGGTGGTCCCATAAATACGAGGGCCCTAAGCCACAAAGGGCTTTAAAGGTCAAAACCAGTGACAGAATGGATCAGGCAATGTTCCTGACCTCCAGGAAGAAATCTTCCTAACTAGGTTTGCTCACTAGGAAACTTGTTCTACTGCCGGCAAACAACCTCTGCATTGTTTCTCCTCTCTATCCGACATTTCAGGACATGCCTTTTCCATTGACCATGTTAAATTTTAACACCATTGCTGTTTTGTATTCCCGATGGTGAAAAATTAATTCCGTATCTAAACAAGAAAGCCCAGAGACATTCTCAACTGAGCAACCCATCTAGAATTGCACTACGCAGCCAGTGAATGGCCATCTGCATTGTGTTAGGCACTTGCTCCCCCGAAATCTATATTTTGTTTGATGTCACAACATATTTCTTCTGTAACATTTAGCTCCTTTGCTTAAAAAGCATCCAAACCTCAGGCCTCAACCAAACGCTTTCTGCTTCTTCCTCATTAAAAACCTGGTTTTGAGTCATGTCAGCATTTCCTCTTACCGATGTTCCCTCTCTCTCTAACGCACACACACCGCTTGCGCCTAGGAACAATGTGAAAAGTGCTGATCGTTCCTGTCAGGGGTTCAGGAGCAGAGGCAAGGGCAAGGGAGGAAACAGAGAGCGAGGGGGAGGAGGCAGAAGAAAAGATGAGTGATGACGACGACCCGAGATCTCCGAGTCTTTCCAGTGAATCAGAAGATTCACAGAAAGGAGCACCAGTGGCCAGGGCAAGGGGGGAGCCTAGGGGGACACCCCAGGAAGATAGAGCCAGAGGGGACTCAGAGGGGAGCAGTTGGAAATCGGGACCAGCGTCACCGCCAGAGAGCAGGGAAGAGGAAGGGCGCCAGGGATCAAGCGCTGGCAGCTCACAACAGGGGGGAGGGCACGAGTCAGGAGTGGCCACACCTCCATCGGGGAGCGAAGAAACGGTCAGACGGAAGGTGGAAGGTTGGGCGCGCGCGACAAGTTCAAATGCACAGGAAGGTGGCGCAGTAGGCAGCCCGGAAAGGGAGCCAGGTCCTAAAGCCCGCCGAAAGGAGGGAGAAGAGTCAGGGGGGTCAGCGTCAGCGTCAGAGGAATCCCGGAAGGAAGAGACCCCGGGGGGCAGAGGGACCCAGAGAAGAACAGTCAGGCGGAAAAGGTGGAGCAAGGCTAGGATATTAAGTTGGTGTACAAGGGGCGGAGACTCAGATGGAGCTTCGCCGATCTAACCATTAGACGTAGGGTTGCACGCAGCAGCTTGAGAATGGAAACTGTAACTCAATAAAGACTTTTATTTAATGATCGCTGGCTAGCGTGATCCTCTGTGAGCTAGGATCTGGAAGCAACTCTGACAGTAAGCTCCATCACTTAAATTGTGGGCATCTACAGCCTCGCGGAGAGGAGAGAAAGCGGGTGCCTACTAGCGAGCTCACGAACGACAGACAACATGACGGCCGAACAGCAGATAGTGGAACTCAGAGAAGCAGTGTCGCGCCTGAATGCCGAGGCTCTTGCATCCAGGAAGAGAGAGGAGGACGCAGCTGCCGCCTACAGGGATCTCCAGGTCAGGTTGGAAGTGCTTACGAAGCAAGGGCAACTGACACCCAAACCGGAGGGGATTGGGTTGGGGAGACGAACAGGCGGTTTGGTCTCTCACTTCGATGGGAATTTGCAACAGTACCCCAACTTTAGAGCAGATGTAATGTGTGCACTGCAACTGCTGAACAAAGACTTTAGAGATGAGCAAGAGAAGGTGGGATTCATCATGTCCCATTTGCATGGAGATGCTAAAGCATGGCTGCGCAATTTGTGGAGAGATAAGGATCCGGCGCTCCAAAATGCGGATGCCTTTATTAAAGCGATGGATGGGTGCTTTTTGTCAAGCATTGACGTGGATCTTGCTCGGCAGCAGATACATGGACTGAAGCAAGGGAGGGCCAGCGTAAGGCAGTACCATGCCCGCTTTTTCGCTTTGGTCAGTGCTCTGGAATGGGACAGAGATTCGGCTCCTGTAAGAGACCTGTTTTGGGAGGGATTGCACGGCTCGGTTAAAGATGAAATTGCGAGGGGGGAGAGACCCCGGACCACGCAGGAGATCGTTCAGAGGGCGCTGGCGGTGGGGGTGCGGCTGGAAGGACGTCCGTGGAGCAGTGGCGAAGGGCGTGGAGGGCGCGAACCAGCCAGGGGCTCCTCCTTCCTTCCCAGAGAAGCAGCGCGTGCGCAATCCACGCCTCCGCCAGGAGGAGGAGCGGAACCTATGGAGGTTGGAGGTGCAAGGGCTCAGTCAGCAGCCAGAGCCCTAGCACCGGCAGCAGTGAAAGCGAAGCCTCCTAGAGGGAACAGGAAGTGTTACATCTGCGATGATCCACAGCATATGGCGAAAGAGTGTCCCCAGAGGCTCCACAAGCACACTGCAGCCTCAGCAATGGTAACTGCAGCAACGCAGCAAGGACAACCACAGCAGGGAAACGACGGAGTCTGGTTGGAGGAAGAGGCACTGGGGCCCAGCCAGACGTGTCAGTGAAGCAGTCCCCAGAGATTTTACAGCCCATGGACCCCCTCCCGCCCAAACCGGTAGTGAGGCTCACCGCGTCGCTCCAGCTGCCCAATGGAATCACCATGGACGTGCCAATCACCATTGACTCCGGAAGCAATGCGGACTTTATAGGGCAGGACTTTGTCGACCGGCACGCTATACAGTTGCTGCCTGCCACGCTGCCCCTGCAGGTTGTCACGGTGGATGGCAGGGAGCTGCTAGGGGGGCAAGTGGTGAAGCAGACGCCACCAATGGTGATGCGACTTGGGAATCACAGGGAAATCATCAGCTTCAATGTCACTCAACTATCGGACACGCCCATTGTATTGGGCATGAGTTGGCTGGACAAGCACAGCCCGACGCTGGCTTGGTACCAGAGGCAGCTGACCTTCGGCTCTTCCTTTTGCGCTGAACACTGCATCGTGCCCAGGCAGGAAGGAGGGGAAGAGGAGTCACAGCTGCAGCTAGGCACGCTGCAAGCGGTTCCCCACAAGTACGCGGAATTTTTGGAGGTTTTCTGCGAGAAGGAGGCAGACAGGCTACCCCCCCACAGACCATATGACTGCAAAATTGACCTGCTGCCGGGGGCGGCGCTGCCCAAAGGGAAGCTGTATTCCATGTCTGAGGACGAACTGCAGGAACTCAAAGAGTTCATAGATCATAATTTGGAGCGCGGTTTCATCCGAGAGTCCAAGGCAGCGGGGGGCAGTCCGGTATTCTTTGTTAAGAAGCGGGACATGCCCCAAAAAAGACTTGTAGTGGACTTTCGCATCTTGAACAGTGTGACCAAGCCATCGGACTTCCCCATGCCCCGAATCGACGACCTCCTCGCAAAGGTACGGAAGGGCAGAGTGTTCACCAAGTTGGACCTGCGAGGGGCATACAACCTCATTCGCATGCGGGAAGGAGATGAGTGGAAGACAGCCATGTTCACGCCCCTGGGCACCTACGAATATAGAGTTATGCCTTTTGGATTGCAAAATGGCTCCCACGTTTTTCAAGCTTTCATGCATCACGTGTTGGCGGGGCTCCTCTACAAGACGTGCGTCTGTTTCTTGGATGACATCCTGATCTTTTCGGAATCGCAGCAGGAGCATGACAGACACGTCAAGGAAGTGCTGAGCAGGCTACAGCAACATAGGCTTTACGCCAAGCTGGAGAAGTGCCAATTCGACGTGACGGAGGTGGATTTCCTGGGCTACAAGTTGTCTGATAAAGGGCTCGCCATGGACAGCGCCAAGGTCCGAGCAGTGTTGGATTGGAAAAGCCCACGCAACCGGAAGGAGGTCCAACGGTTTGTCGGCTTCGCGAACTTCTATCGCAAGTTTATCAAAGGCTTTGCGATGCAGACAGCGGCCATCACGGACACGCTCAGCTCCAAGAAAAAGAAGTTCATCTGGACAGAGCAGGCGGAGCAGTCCTTTCAGGCACTCAAGCGTCTCTTCGCATCGGAAGAGCAGCTGCTTCATGTCAACCCCAGCAGGCCGATGAGGGTGGAGACAGACGCTTCGGACAGAGCCGTGGGAGCAGTCCTGCTGCAGAAAGACCCGCAGGGGGTTTGGAGGCCGGGAGCGTTTTATTCAAGGAAGCTCAGCAAGTCCGAACAGAACTACACCATCTGGGACAGGGAGTTGCTGGCCATTCATGCAGCGTTCAAAGCGTGGAGGCACTTCCTGATCGGCGCCAAGCACACGGTGCAGGTCTGCACGGACCACAAGAATCTAGAGCACTGGCGCACGGCACAGTTCCTGAACCAGAGGCAGATACGTTGGGCTGAGTTCTTTGCGAATTTCGACTTCCGAATAGAATATGTCCCGGGGGACACCAACATCATGGCGGATGCTCTCTCCCGTAAGCCACAGTATCTGGAGGAGGCAACGCCAGCGGCCGCCATGCACATCTTCGCACCGACAGTGTGGGCGTGCGCGGCGGCAACAGTTGACCTGGATGCGGTGCGACGAGCGTTGCAGGATGACTCCTTCGCGCAAGCAAAGATGGCAGAGGTGCACAGGGGCACGGCAGCGACCGACGAGTTCCAGCTGCGAGATGGTTTGCTCATCCGTAAAGGGGCCATCTACGTGCCGGGAGACGAACTTCGCGCCAAGGTACTGCAGCAGCTGCACGACGCGCCCACTGCCGGGCACTTTGGCAAGGAGAAGACGGTGGAATTAGTAGCCAGAGACTTCTGGTGGCCCGGAATGAGAGGGGAAGTCGCGGACTACGTGGCGAGGTGTGACACCTGCCAGAGGGCCAAACCAGTGCACAGACCGCCGGCCGGACTGCTGGAACCGCTGCAAACTCCGTTCGAACCATGGGAGAGAGTGGCCCTGGACTTTGTCACGGATCTGCCCAGCTCGAGGGGCAAGACGGCTGTGCTGGTGGTGGTGGACTTGTTCTCCAAGATGGCACATTTCATTCCGTGTGCGAAGGTGGCCACGGCGGAACAAACCGCCAAACTGTTCATAGACCACGTGTTCAAGGTTCACGGTCTGCCGTGGTCTATTCTGTCCGACCGAGGGCGACAGTTCATCTCGAACTTCTGGCAGAGGCTGATGGGCTTCCTGAACGTCAAGATCAACCTGGCGTCGGCTAGACACCCGCAGACCAACGGGCAAGCGGAGCGGGTCAATGCCATCATGCAGCAGTACCTGAGATGTTATGCGAATCAACAGCCTGCGACGTGGGTGGATTACCTGCCTCTCGCCGAGTTCACCTACAACAACACGAAGCACGTGTCCACGGGGGTCACGCCGTTCTTCGCCAACAACGGGAGGCACCCCAGAACCTTCCCGGGACTGGAAAGAATGGGGGAGGGGGAGCCGCAGACAGCAGATGCGTTCGCGTCGGAGTTGCAGGAGGTCCACGATCAGCTGCGGCGGCACCTGGAGCTGGCTAAACACGCATACAAGGTACAAGCGGACAAACACAGAAGGGTTGGCGAAGAGATCCATGTGGGAGACTGGGTCTGGTTAGCAGCCCACGCAGTGCCGGCCAGGTCGTTGGCGAAGAAGAAACTAGGGCATAAACAACTGGGGCCCTACCAAGTCGAAGAACAGGTCAACCCGGTGGCTTTCAGGCTGGCTCTTCCGGAGGGTTCCAGAATGCATCCGGTGTTCCACAGATCGGTGCTCACTCCCTACAAGGCACCTCACAGGTTTCAGGAACCAGGAACGGCACCGGGTCCGCTCCGAGAGAGAACCGGGCAAGGGGGAGTGGCACAGGAGGAGCGCATCAACGAAGTCACGGAGATTTTGGACTCCAGATGGGGGGAAGAGGGGGTAGAATACCTTCTCGCCAAGGAGGGCACCCCGGCCAGTGCCAACAGCTGGGTGCCGGGCTACGCTTTAGACGAACCTCTGCTCAAAGAAGAGTTTCATGCCCTCTTCCCACATAGGCCAATGCCAGCAGACTTTTTCGACGACTGGCTTTTCACGCCCACGCTTTCAGCCAGCACGTTCCGGGGGTTCGACTCGGACGAGGAACCGACACGAGACGCCCGTTCCCCGGAGGGGTCACCCTCGGGATCTGCTTCAGAACCCTCGTATTGGTGGGATGATCGACCAGAGGAGCAGTTCCGCAGAAGGTGGCTGGAGGGTCCAGGACGAGCAACGTCTCCAGAAGGCAACGAGGGAGAGACGGACATGGACGTTTTCGGGGACGGCGGCACAGAGATGGAAGTGGAGGTGACCGTCGTCAACGAGAGCAGGGAGGAAGAACCGGAAGACTTCGGATGGCGGCCCGCCACGGGAAGCGAACTGTATCCGACATTCGTCCCCCTGACACAGCAGCACCCAGATCCCGCACCGGAAGGAGGGGAGGGGGGAAGAGGGGGCTTCGAGGGGGGGATGGATGTCAGGGGTTCAGGAGCAGAGGCAAGGGCAAGGGAGGAAACAGAGAGCGAGGGGGAGGAGGCAGAAGAAAAGATGAGTGATGACGACGACCCGAGATCTCCGAGTCTTTCCAGTGAATCAGAAGATTCACAGAAAGGAGCACCAGTGGCCAGGGCAAGGGGGGAGCCTAGGGGGACACCCCAGGAAGATAGAGCCAGAGGGGACTCAGAGGGGAGCAGTTGGAAATCGGGACCAGCGTCACCGCCAGAGAGCAGGGAAGAGGAAGGGCGCCAGGGATCAAGCGCTGGCAGCTCACAACAGGGGGGAGGGCACGAGTCAGGAGTGGCCACACCTCCATCGGGGAGCGAAGAAACGGTCAGACGGAAGGTGGAAGGTTGGGCGCGCGCGACAAGTTCAAATGCACAGGAAGGTGGCGCAGTAGGCAGCCCGGAAAGGGAGCCAGGTCCTAAAGCCCGCCGAAAGGAGGGAGAAGAGTCAGGGGGGTCAGCGTCAGAGGAATCCCGGAAGGAAGAGACCCCGGGGGGCAGAGGGACCCAGAGAAGAACAGTCAGGCGGAAAAGGTGGAGCAAGGCTAGGATATTAAGTTGGTGTACAAGGGGCGGAGACTCAGATGGAGCTTCGCCGATCTAACCATTAGACGTAGGGTTGCACGCAGCAGCTTGAGAATGGAAACTGTAACTCAATAAAGACTTTTATTTAATGATCGCTGGCTAGCGTGATCCTCTGTGAGCTAGGATCTGGAAGCAACTCTGACAGTTCCCATGACAGATGACCAAAAGGGTCATGTCAGTTTGGTGATAACACCCTTTAGTCAACTTGAGGTGACTTGGAGGCCACCAAAGTGCAGCGCTACCAAAAAAAGGGAGAGAAGAGATCAGCAGTGGGGGGGGGGGGCAGCGGAAAGAAGTCCTGTTCACAGGAACCATTATAATGGGTCATGGCAGACTTCAAATGCTCTTTGGAAGGAGTTGATGAGTAATTCATCTGCTAGCTGAAGGGGGAGGAAGTGGAACAACAACAAAATCAAGCGGTATTGAGCACTCGGTGCAAAAGAAGCTGTTGGACTCTGAGTTCTCCTGTCAATATTGATTTGTCTTTTTATAGTTTGCTACCACATCTCTTTTTAAGACAAAGAGCTGGAAAGAATATTAACAATAATAGGAGATTCTTTAGAAAGTCGGAGAGTTTTTATTAGCCAAGCCATCGAGCAGCTAGAAGAACAAAAATAGCAACTTTTTAGATCACGTTTTCCTTAGGAAGTAAAGGGCCCAACATGGTCATAAATTCAGAGTTGAATAATATTTTAAGGAGGGGGGAACGCTATAGAAACCATGCATTTTCCTTCTTGTCTTCTGTGAGTCATCCCGGGGCCTTGTGGAAGTAGGATGGTGCTGGATGCTTGCTCATTTTATTTTTCAGACTGAAGGTGGCATGATTTGTTGCAGGTTGTAGACACAATAGCTCAAGAGTGCTGCCATCTAGCACAGGTCTTTGAAGAGTCCTCCTACATGATACATATGCTTGCAAACATGTTGGCCGCTCCTATACTTTATATTTGTTCAATTTAAAAAAAAAAACTTAGGTGTGTCCTCTAAAAACAAAATGTGTGAATAAGTCTTTAACATATTCAGTGTGGAGGGAAAATGTGTTGCTTGGGAGGTTTTTCTGCTCCAATAATTTTCTGGATGTGATGGATGCCTTCTGTTATTTGAAAGAAAGACCTGCATTTGAGGATAATGTGGACTGCTAGTGCGGTGTTCAAAATCATACTTGTACACAAACCTGTCTGAGCTATACTGAAGTCTGTTATCATAGATGAGGGTCTCAGGAACTCTGTGTCTGCAAAATATAGCTTTGAATTTTTGCATGCCCTGACATGACAAAGGTTGAATGAGTAGTGCTAGGTCAATATATTTGGAGAAATAATCAGTGACTGCAACATATATATTTCCTTTCCAAACAAACAGATCCATTGCTACTTGTTGCCAATGGTTAGCAAGCTTTGTAGGCAGTGAAGACTCAAGGGCCTGTTTCTCTGTTTTGATGCATTCTATGCAGCGTTGAACAAATCTTTGTATTTGCTTGCTAAATCTTGGATATAAAAAGGACCGCTGCACCCTGGCCTTACACTGTTGCTGTCCTTTTATGAGCAAACAGGCCATTATGTGAAGACCATTCCTGTCTGGCCAATAACATATCCCATCCTAAGTACTTTTCATCCTGTAGGCCCATCCTTCTTGGCCGAGATGAATTATTCCCATGGAAAACTATGGCCCACATCAGGATGGACTCTTGAAAACCAGCATGGAGAGTTCTCTAAGGACCTAGTAATGCCACATTGGAAATTGGCGGCAAGGTATGTAGTAGAAGACCTCAACGTGCAGCAGCTACAGCTTCTGCAGAAACTTGACACTATACACACACACACACACACACACACACAAACTAACCCAGAAATATATCCAAAGATGTTTACAGGTTCGTTTTGGCTTGACAGCATTATACTGAGTCCAATCCCTTTGCAAGCTAAGTTGAAAGAGGAAATTGAGGAGCCTAATAAATGGCATGCAGGAATAGTCATTGTGCCAAAGCCCAATGGAAAAAAACACATTTGTGTTGACCTAACAACATAAGAAATATATATGCACAGACAGACATCCATTTCAGGTGGTTAAGACATTGCCTTAGTTGTCAGGAGCCAATATATTCACAAAGGTTGATTCAACAGCTGCCTTTGGGCAAATTCCCCTTGCTGAGGAGTCTAGACCACTGATGTCCTTTGTTTCAATCAGTTCCCATTTGGTTTTTTGTCCACCCCAGAGCACTTCAAAAGAAAATATCTCCTCCTGGTGAGATTTTCCTTTAGCCCTGGAAAATTGTGGCCCGGAAAATTGTGCAGCAGACATCGTTCTGAATGGTCCCCATTCAATCCCCACTCCAGAAGGAAGAAATGGGTGTGACACTGTCCGCTGACTTTATTCAGACCCTGATACCAGCACTGACAGGGCGATTGCAGCAAATTAGGATAGACCAGCAAAGGGATGCAGCATGTCAGGGAATAGTTCATCTCTGTCAACACCTCCCAATAAAAGGATGAAGGGAGCTAAATTTACCACAAGCCCGCAGATTATAAGTGCAGGCTCTGTGTGTTCATAAGTTGAGGTTAGAAATGTACGCAGGTGGAGAGGAGGACGGAAGATAGCACCGAGAGGGAAATGAAAGCAATTTATATCCTTAATGTAACCAGCCATCTCTTCATCTTCCTTTGTCACACTTGGCAAGAGTTCAATTTCAGGTTGCCCAGTTAATTACCTCGATGAACAATTAAAGAGAGCAGGGCATTGTTAGCAGAACAATGCAGGTGGGGAGGGGCAATTTTTTTGGATTTTTCTAGCGAAGGCGCTTCATGTTCTCATTACTAGATTGTGATCAGGAGACTCTACTGCTCCCAAGCTGGTTCTTTTAACGATGCTTGACTCTGCCTAATATAATAATGATACACAGAGCACATTTTTAAATTAAGGAGTCTGCTTTGTTTATGCTTTTACTAAGGTTCTTATAAGGGACATGGGTGGCATTGTGGTCTAAACCACAGAGCCTAGGGCTTGCCGATCAGAAGGTTGGTGGTTCGAATCCCTGTGATGGGGTGAGCTCCCGTTGTTTGGTCCCAGCTCCTGCCCATGTAGCAGTTTGAAAGCATGTCAAAGTGCAAGTAGATAAATAGGTACCACTGTGGCGGGAAGGTAAACGGCATTTCTGTGCGCTGCTCTGGTTTGCCAGAAGCAGTTTAGTCATGCTGGCCACATGACCCAGAAGCTGTACGCCGGCTCACTCGGCCAGTAAAGCGAGATGAGCGCCGCAACCCCAGAGTCGGTCACGACTGGACCTAATGGTCAGGGGTCCCTTTACCTTTACCTTTAGAGGATTCTACAATTGGGCATGGGTCACACCACATCACCAAGGGGCTAGACTCATGGCACCTTCCCACATGCCTGTTTGCACATGCAATCTGAACAGCACAACTGGGCTATAGTGTAAGGGAGAGGGGAGTAAGCAACGGGGGGGGGGGGATTTCATGGAGGGGAATAAAATGCAAATATCTGAACATGAAATGAAATGAAAATTCTAGACTGCGGGGCCACTCCGTGAAAGTGGTTGGCAGCAGTAGAAACAAGCCAAATGGTCAAGGAAACACCTCACTCAAGGCGTAATGAATGCATGGTATTAATTGCCTCAGAATGTCATGATAGCTTAAATGGCTTTCAGAGAGGGTTGGGCAAGTCACAATGGACAGGCTATTAAAGCAGAACAACTACAAATGCCGCCTGACATTTAGAAGCAATATTGCTCCGATTACAAGATTCCCAAAGGTGGGGGAAACAGGATACCTCATTGTTCGTCAGTCTTGAATCCTGCTTTGGAAGCTTATTCTCCTCTTTTCTGTAGCTTAATTTTAACTTTATTTTTTTTTTTAAATGATATTTATTAAAGTTTCACAAAAATACAGAAAACAAAGAAAAAAGTATAAATTACAGCAAAAAAGTAAAAAGTAAGAAAAAACATACAAAATAAAACAGTTAAAAACACAATAATGTTCCATAACCTATCTTCCTTACTCTTATTTCCCCGGACCTCCTCATACCTCCCTTCTTTGTATTCCAATTCAATTTGTTGGTTCAGCAAATCCTTACCATTAATCTTTTACCCAATTGTTAACCTTTTTTTTTCCATGTCTCTTAAAGCATTACAGCTAAAAACCTCTTAGTTTCTATCCAACATCCTTCTAAAGTTCCTTAATTTTGCAATATTTCTGTAAATAGTCCTTAAATTTTTTCCAGTCTTCTTTCACCGACTCTTCTCCCTGGTCTCGGATTCTGCCAGTCATTTCCGCCAATTCCATGTAGTCAATCACCTTCATCTGCCATTCTTCCAAAGTGGGTAGATCTTGTGTCTTCCAATACTTTGCGATAAGTATTCTTGCTGCTGTTGTAGCATACATGAAAAAGGTTCTGTCCTTCTTTGGCACCAGTTGGCCGACAATGCCCAAGAGAAAGGCCTCTGGTTTCTTCAGAAAGGTATATTTAAATACCTTTTTCAGTTCATTATATATCATTTCCCAGAAAGCCTTAATCTTTGGGCACGTCCACCAAAGGTGAAAGAATGTACCTTCAGTTTCTTTACATTTCCAACATTTATTATCGGGCAAATGATAAATTTTTGCAAGCTTGACTGGGGTCATGTACCACCTGTATATCATTTTCATAATATTCTCTCTTAAGGCATTACATGCCGTAAACTTCATACCTGTGGTCCATAACTGTTCCCAGTCAGCGAACATAATATTATGTCCAACATCTTGTGCCCATTTAATCATAGCAGATTTCACCGTTTCATCCTGAGTATTCCATTTCAACAGCAAGTTATACATTCTTGACAAATTTTTAGTTTTGGGTTCTAACAATTCTGTTTCTAATTTTGACTTTTCCACTTGGAAGCCTATTTTCTTGTCCAAATTATATGCCTCCATTATCTGATAGTAGTGGAGCCAATCTCTCACTTTATTTTTTAATTTTTCAAAACTCTGCAATCTCAATTTATCTCCTTCTTGCTCCAAAATTTCCCAATATGTCGGCCATTTGGCCTCCATATTGAGCCTTTTCAGAGCTTTTGCTTCCATTGGTGACAGCCACCTTGGGGTTTTATTTTCCAATAATGTAGCTTAATTTTAACTTTAACCCTTGAATATTTCTTTCCATTTTCCTTGCATGTGCCACATGGCAGCCTAGGTCAACGGGAATGGCAGCTAGTAGACAGGAGCCAACCTAAGGCGGGAGTGAGGGATATTTCTCAGCCTGGGGGCCATTTTTCCTTCTGCGGCCACATGTCTGTAGCAGGCGGGGCCATAGGCAAAAGTGGGCGGAGCAATGTATTCTACCTTGGGGCAGTAGGATAGTTTCCACAAGCACACCCACTTCTCTGTCCCTCCATCCAGATATGAAAGGGTCGTTAAAGGTAAAGGGACCCCTGGCTATTAGGTCCAGTTGTGACCGACTCTGGGTTTGCAGCACTCATCTAGCTTTATTGGCCAAGGGAGCCGGCATACAGCTTCCATGTCATGTGGCCAGCATGACTAATCCGCTTCTGGCAAACCAGAGCAGCGCACGGAAACGGCGTTTACCTTCTTGCCGGAGCGGTACCTATTTATCTACTGGCACTTTGACGTGCTTTCGAACTGCTAGGTTGGCAGGAGCAGGGACCGAGCAACGGGAGCTCACCCCATCACGGGGATTCGAACCGCCAACCTCCTGATCGGCAAGTCCTAGGCTCTGTGGTTTAACCCACAGCGCCACCCACGTCTCAAAAGGATCATTAGCAGAGTTCACATACATTCCCCAGCCAGGCGCCAGCACTCAACGAGGTGCAAAGCGGGGTTAGTAAGAGGTGTGAGGGGAGATGGGGTAGATCCTGAGCCTGAGCCTTTCTGTGCCTTCCTTAACACTACCATCCACTCCACAGAGCAGACATCATGAGTTAACAGACACCATTGGATTTGGGTACCTGTGTGGGTAGAAACAGTGTCAACTATACGGTGGGTTTAGGAAATGAGGGGGTGGGGAAAATTCACATAACTAGTATGACATTAAAGCAGGTTATTAAAACAGCTTTGAGAGTGCAGCAATGATGGAAAGTTATTAAAAAGCAGCAGCTATACAGTAACAGATTTTAATTAGTATCATATAGCTGTAACTATCAATCTCTATAGAAAGGAAGAAGGCTTACCACTTTCGAAAAACCACTTAGATGTATATCTTTTGCAAGACAATGATATCACTGGAAAGTTTTCAAGAGGCAAAGTATTTCTACAGCAGCTAAATCCTTATATATGATGTGATATAAAGACAGCACTTTGAATCTTTGTTGCCAAGAAGTGAACAAACTTGCAAGTAATTTCATTTGATTTAATCACATCAAAAAGCCAAGTAGAACTGGGTTTCAGCCAAAATGCAGTAGAGCACTTAGGCATGCTTTTAAAGTACAGGCTTAAAAACTATGTCAAAAGAAAAGAAAACAAACCCAAAGTGTGAATGACAGAGGGTAATGATCTGTAAAAATTAAAGGAAAGGAAATGGTGACGCCCAAATTCTGACTTTCCACAAGAAAAACTCTGTTTCAAAACCCACAGAATAGAAATTAAGAAATGGTACCTACTTTTCCACTCAGTCACAAAGTTTCACTTGATGTAAAGACATTTGTACATGTAGAAGATCACAGCATCTTAGGGTTAGAAAGGTAAGGGGACATCATCCAGTAAAACACTCTGCTCAATGCTGGTTCTGCAATATTGGATGCAACTACAGCATCCTTAATAGACAATTGCCTAGTCTCTGCTTAAGCACTTTCTGTAAAGAAGAGTCCACCATCTCCTGAGGCAGTCTGTTCCACTGTTAATCAGCTTTTACCATCAGGACATTTCTCTTAACACAGAATTTCCAAAACATTGTGGGCTACAACTCCCACCATCCCTGATCACTGGCCATGTTGGATGGGGCTAATGAAGGTATGAACGATATCTTGAGGGCACCACTTTGGCTATCCCTTATCTACACTGTGGTCAATATCCTCTTGTGATGTCTCTGCAGCTGGGGCAACACTGGCATCCATTTGTGGCGTATGGGGGTATTGGGAGCTGATAGTGGGGTAACTTTGCTAGGCAAACTCCAAAGTGATGAAGGGCAGTTGTTACGCTGACGACTCCTTGATCCATGGCTGTGGCCAACACCCTGCCAAATCTTTTGTGATATATCTCAGTTACATCTCCAACAACACGTGTGCCTTGATTCTTTCCGACGCAGCTTAGCTTCTAATAAGTACCAGCCAAGAAAGTTCATGTTAGCGCTTGTCATTAAGACACATAAGATTATTTAAAGTCTGCCCTGTTTCTTAGCAACAGCATTAATAGATGCACGTATTGATTTATTTTGCCTTCAGTTGTGACCTGCTGCAAGCAACATGAAATGCCACTTGAAATCCTTGCTTGCAACGGGGCCCTGCGCATCTTCTCTTATCGAGAGAAGGGGAAAAATATGGCTCAGCCACTTAGTCAGACAGCCGGATTCTGAACGTAGGAGGGCTCTACGCCTTTCCCCAGCTGTCCAGTCAATTACTGAGACGCTTACTTGAACATACTACTCATTTGAAAGGATGAGAATTGATCGTTCCTTGCAGGATCAAGCATTACCCTGGGGAAGAGGGAGAAGCAGCAAGCAATGGATGTGAATGGCTACATGCCTACTTTGCACAAGGCAATCCTCTTTCAGAAAGGAGTCCTCTTGTCTGAAGGGCTGTGTGGTCCAAGCGTGGTTTGAAGACAGCAAGCAATGAACTTAGAGGTTTCCCTTCTGCAGCAACAGTCTGGACAGCAGACCGAGCAGAAAGACAGGCTCCTGGTCACAGCCTTCACCAGCATGATGAGATGTACCGCATCTCTACTTAAATTGCAGCAATGGTTTTTACATCTGCACCTATACATCTAAATTGGCATGTGCAAATTTTATGCAGATCTAGGCCGCGGTTTTTTTGTGCATAAGTGCACAATGGAAAGGACTCTCCTTCAGACAGATGAAGCCCTGGAAAGATCCTCCTTAGTTGGAAAGGATCCTTGGGAAGATCCTTCATAAATCGTCTTCAGATACGGAGAAAGGTGGCTGTAGCTAGGGAAAGGGCCGTGGTTATGGTAGGACTCGTTCAGTGGTAGAGCACATGCTTTCCTTGCAGGAAGTCCTAGGTCAGGGTTGCCATACCCGGGATTTGGCTGTTGGGAACAGCGTCTGGGTGGAAATCACTGAAATGTCTGGGAAAATCCAGGTGTATGGCAACCCATATTGGAAGTGGCAATTTTGGTGATTTACGGGGGCAAATAGCTCTAAAACCTCAATTTTTTTTTCAACCCCCCCCCAAGAAGTAAATAAGTTTTGTGCCCGGATTTTCACTTTCTGAAATATGGCAACCCTATATCCTAGGTTGAATTCCCAGCATGTCCAGGTAAGACTGGGGATTCCCCTTGTCTGAAACCCCAGAGAGCTGCTGTCAGTCAGTGCAGGCAGTACTGAGGTAGATGCACCAATTGTCTGACTCAGCATAATGCAGCTCCCTATGAGCCTCTTCTGTGTGAAAGTGGTTCTTCTCTGCTGTTACCTTCTCTTCTTTTGCCCCAGGACACTTCTTCCTTCCTTAGAAGGTGGAGACAATAATAGAACCACAGAACTGTAGAGTTGGAAGGGACCACAAGTGGCAATGTGGAGCTCGAACCCACAACCCTGAGGTTAAAGACTGAGCTATCCCAGTGAAGAGGGACGCGGGTGGTGCTGTGGGTTAAACCACAGAGCCTAGGACTTGCCGATCAGAAGGTCAGCGGTTCGAATCCCCGTGACCGGGTGAGCTCCCATTGCTTGGTCCATGCTCCTGCCAACCTAGCAGTTCGAAAGCACTTCAAAGTGCAAGTAGATAAATAGGTACCTCTCCGGCAGGAAGGTAAACGGCATTTCCGTGCGCTGCTCTGGTTTGCCAGAAGCGGCTTAGTCATGCTGGCCACATGACCCGGAAGCTGTACGTCGGCTCCCTTGGCCAAAAAAGCGAGATGAGTGCCGCAACCCCAGAGTCAGTCATGACTGGACCTAATGGTCAGGGGTCCCTTTACCTTTTTATCCCAGTGAAGGGAAGTTTGGGCAGCAAATGCAGCTGAGAGAGAGAGGGGGATTGAGGGAGAGAGGTGGACCAGATACAAAACAGGAACAGTTTTTGCAAGCAGGGCAAATTTGCAGTGGTGCGCTGCCTCCACTTCAAGTCTTGCCCTGTCATTAGTGACACTGACATTGAGCTGTACATAATTTCGGAGGTGGAACTGAAATATGGTCATGTTTACACTTGCTGGAGCACAGGATTGCCACGAGCAATTTTGCAAAACATAACCGTTGTCAAAGGCAGACAGTAAAAACCATTTCACTTAAAAGAAAAACAATGCTAAAGAGCAGCCTGAGCGCTTTGGTTTGGGAGAGGCGATGTTTAAAAATGCAAACTTATTGCTTCTGAGTCATCATTTTTCTCACAGCTCCAAAGCAGGGAATGCAAATATATCGGAAGACATTGACAAAGGAACTGTGATTTGGAGGGGCACTTCTTATTGAATAAAGTACCTTGTACCACTTCCATTGTTAATTATTCAACTGCCCTAGGAGTCAAGAGCTTGTAAGGGAATCCTTATTAAAAATGAAAACCATTTTCATAAACCACAGCTTCAGTCCCAGTCTGATATCATTTTGTAGAATAAAACTGTACTGGATTCTGAGTTCTTTTCTCTCCATGGTACAGTGCGCATGGTCTTTTCCATTTGGACGGAGCTATATAATTCCCAATCCTTCTCCTGCTTTGCTTGTTCCAGGAACACTGTCAGAAAACAGAAAGGATTTGCTAGGAACTGGGGCCCGTGCATGGGCCTCTTTTTCTCCCTAGCCCTATGCATATGTTACTCATGTGTAAGGCTTCACTAGGGTCAAGGAGAAACAGGGCTCCACTCTTAGCCCTACCCCCAGCAGCACCAATTTTTCCTGCAACAACCATGCGCTGCACACAATGATAAACCAACCTGAAAACATTTGCTTGTGGGGAGGGAGGGAAGTATCTGTGTTAGTTTTGGTTCCCTCTGCTTCTCATTTTCCCAATATCAAATCCAGTTCTCCACATTTTGCAGCTGTCTGTGTGTGTGTGTATTTGTGCTTTTAAAAATATCCTCACGAAAAATCACCAGCATTTAACTGCAAATTCCTCCTAATTTTTATACGCAGTTTGTCTGATCCAGCTATGCTCTTTTAAGTTCCTAGAAGGCAAAGGTAACCAGCCAATGGGGAAAAGAAGAAGAGGAGTTTGGATTTGATATGCCGCTTTATCACTCCCCTTCAGGAGTCTCAAAGTGGCTAACATTTTCCTTTCCCTTCCTCCCCCACAACAAACACTCTGTGAGGTGAGTGGGGCTGAGAGACTTCAGAGAAGTGTGACTAGCCCAAGGTCACCCAGCAGCTGCATGTGGAGGAGCGGAGACGCGAACACGGTTCACCAGATCACGAGTCCACCGCTCTTAACCACTACACCACACTGGCTCACAGGGAGGCAGGAAAAGAAAGTTTCCTGAGAAGTATAGCCATCATTTGAGGGCTAGGTTTTATTATCTCTAACATGGGACATTTAACATTTTAGCACTAACCTAACACAGAGTCGATATTCTAGTCCTTGTGATCTGTAAATCCAGATGCACACATACCACCGACTGCAGTTGGTCATTTGAAAAGGGACCATTTCAAAATGGGTCATTTCTTAAAGTTCCTCCTGTTCAGTTACCTGAACCCCTACCGACCAACTGATCACATCATCCAGGATGTGGCATGCAACAAAAAGACAAAGAAACCAATTACGTACCATTGTTGAGAGGTCCCTGCGGCCACACAATAGTTTAGTTACTCTGCCACGGGAGAAAGAAAGACCATCTTCCTGTTCCCAAATTTTGTGTGCATGAGTGTGCATGAGCTGCACTGTATCATTTCCAAAGCACATTTATATGTCTAGTTCACCGCATAGACAGGGGCATATGCAATACCAGGCGAGGCTGCTTCAACATGACAATGTACACTGTACGCACATGTCTATGCATACAATTTAAAACCACCATCCATCACTAAGGAAGTGGACCTGAGATTAGAAATTTTAAAAACCGCTGCTGTTTTGCATGTTCATTTGCAAATTCTGACATCAGGCTGTAGCTTCTTAAGCATGGCAAGAGTGTGCATATTAAATGCCAAGCTGTTATTTACCTGGCAATGTGAAACAAGACAAGACTTGGGATTTGTCCTCTGGCTACGAAAGACCCACAAGAGCCAGAACGCATTATAATTAGTTGGAGGGTGTCATCAGCTCATGTCACATGCTGCCTTCTGCATTTCAGTGATCGCCACTTAATTTGGGCTCCAGGGAAGCCAGGAAGAAATATTTAATGATGATAGATACACACCTGTGCCTTTGCAGCTGCTTTTACAGTAGTCTTCCTCTCCCTCCCTGAAAAGCAAACATTTAAAACAGAGACAATAAAACCCTGCGTAAATATGTTTTTACTCCTGCTAAACCACCTGTCCACTCATTGTAACCTGTTATGTGTTATGGTCTATGGTCATCTGAGCAACATTGCCTTGGTTCTCAGTCTACCAGATGGTTCTTAGTTCAAGCTGAATTAAATAAAGAAAATTTAAAGAATACTATTTCAGTTCCTGTTCCAGAATATAACAGCCCCGGTGTTATATAGCCATTAGTTCAGAATGTTCTTCTGTATTTCATAGCATAGCGCCCTTAAAAAAGAACAACAACAACCCTAACCTTAATGTTGCACTCGGACATTTTCTGAAATCAGGAACAGTTCCTGGTTTGTTAAAGTTTTGGGAATTGTAGGTATGTGAAGGGGAAACTGCAGTTCCCAGGATTTGAATGCACTTTAAATGTACAGTGGTACCTCGGGTTAAGTACTTAATTCGTTCCGGAGGCCCGTTCTTAACCTGAAACTGTTCTTAACCTGAAGCACCACTTTAGCTAATGGGGCCTCCTGCTGCCGCCACGCCGCCGGAGCACGATTTCTGTTCACATCCTGAAGCAAAGTTCTTAACCTGAGGTACTATTTCTGGGTTAGCGGAGTCTGTAACCTGAAGCGTATGTAACCTGAAGCGTATGTAACCTGAGGTACCTCTGTATGGTGTCGATCTGCTCTAGTCCAATGACATATAAAAGGCAACTTTTTGGCTACCTCTGGCATAAATAAATCTGAGCAGGCTCAGGAGAACTGCAGTGTGGTGCGGTAAGCAGAGATCCTTCTCATGCTGTTTCGTTTTGGGTGATGCTCTTGGAAAACAAAGGTTACAGAAAATGATTTCCCTATCCCACGGAGCATGTACTCCCTGCCCTCTGCCCTCGCTCCAATCCCACACAATTTCCTTGGAGATTCCTTAGAGTCACATTGAACAGCAAGTGAAAATGGCACCAGAAAAAGAAGGATTATTGTGAAGGTTACGGCCAGTAAAAATCTATCAAGCATAGGAATCTGGAGTGACAGGGCATTTTTACAAAGGGCAGCTTCACAGCCTGCTCATTAGAATGAAAATAACTACGAGTCGTAAAGGAAAGAAATGTTTCCCTCATCTCTTGGTTAGTCCCTTCGCTCAGGAAGCAGGCAATCTGGGGTGGCCAGGAAGCAAGCAATCTACATGATATTTTATTGTGTGTATGGGGGGGGGGGATGAAGCACATTAATTGGGGCACCCCTTCTGTGTTTTCTACTGCTAGAGAAGGACTAGATTTCAAATAACCTACTGGATAAATACCTCAACCATCCCAATTTGAGCAGGCAGAATTCTGGCTTCTCACTGGATCCTGGGATGTCCCATTTTCTCGTCCAGCTCTGGCTCCACCTGCTGTTGGCCTCCCAGCCTTCTGACATACCAGTATCAACAGGCACCAGGCATCATTGCTGTTGTTGCTGGTTTTTAGCAGGCAAATGGGAAAGGGGCAGGCATTCCCTCCCTGCCCACCAGGCTCTGATCAGATTCAGAGGTCACTGTGGCAGCATAAAAGTTAAAGAGAGGAAATGCACACAAACCCATCAGCAGCAGACCCTTGGCAAAGGCTCCTGCGTCCAGTGCCGGATTTACGTATGCGCTAAACAAGCTACAGTGGTACCTCGGGTTAAGTACTTAATTCGTTCCAGACGTCCGTTCTTAACCTGAAACTGTTCTTAACCTAAAGCACCACTTTAGCTAATGGGGCCTCCCGCTGCCACCGCACTGCCGCTGCACGATTTCTGTTCTCATCCTGAAGCAAAGTTCTTAACCCAAGGTACTATTTCTGGGTTAGCAGAACCTAAAGTGTATGTAACCCGAGGTACCACTGTATAGCCCCACTCTTTTGACGCCTCCCCCCAAAAATTAAAGGGGAAAAAACTGGATGTACATTTCCAAAATACAAGATAAAAAAATAAATAAAATAAAACCTACATACAGCAACAGTGTTTTGTGTTATGTAGCATATATTCAACACAAAAACAGCGAAAATTTGTTGTTGACAAAGGACAGCTGGACATATAAAGGGCCCCATTACCTTGAGTAGCTTAGGGCCTCATCAAACCTAAATCCAGCCCTGCCTGCATCATATCTTGCGTGGATCTAACTGGCACAGCGAGAAGGACTTTTACGACACGGTTGTTTTGGTGGGCACAGTGGAATAAATCTTGAGTGCATTTCAGAGGGAACTGGGCCTGTGGATTCCATTAACAATAACTGTCATAATTTCCCCCAGCATGTTTTAATAAAATAACACCAATGAAGAAATTACAGTCATCAATCTGTCTTATGATCCAGACTCAAAAGGGGGTGGGGAGGGGAACTTACACACCTTCAGCTGAAAATACCTTTAGAATTGCAGCCAGTGCAAAACAATAAATTATTCCCACAGTATGTGCTTTGTTGGGCTCGCTGTGATATAGATATGTTATAGCGGCGCCCACAAGCTTGGCTGCAGCATAGATTTTGTCAGGATTACCATTATTAAATCCTGTTTTCTGGGGAGAGGAGGTTTTAAAACTTTGACTGTGGAAAAATACACTCCAGGCTCAAGCTTGACATTTCCAGTTTCTGTTGAGAAGAGATTAATTTTCTTTTCTTTTCTTTTTAAAAAAGTATTCTTGAAGTTTATTTGGCTCCTTATTAAAGTCATGCAAAAATATGCCAGGAGAACTTTTGACAACTAGGAAATACTTTTGGAAATATCGCACTTCTTTTAGGTTGAACGGCAGTGTTAATTCTGTAAAATAATGATTTTTACTTAAAAGAAATGCAGACATATAAGAAAGGCATAATAACCATCACAGCATACATAAAAAAAAACTTGACCGTGAACTTAGTCCTGGTTACTACCTGTTGATGCATTGGGTGGGGGGAAGGTTGGGGAACCTAAAGCAACCAGTGGATATTAAAATAGGTAAGATATAAAAGATGGTTGGACAGTGTTCTCGAAGCTACCAGCATGAGTTTGACCAAACTGAGGGAGGCAGTGGAAGACAGGAGTGCCTGGCGTGCTCTGGTCCATGGGGTCACGAAGTGTCGGACACAACTAAACGACAGAAGAAGAAGAAGAAGAAGAAGAAGAAGAAGAAGAAGAAGAAGAAGAAGAAGAAGAAATAAAAACAGTAATTTGGAAGACCAAAGAGGTAACCACCAACCGTCATACCTTATTCTACCAGGCTCCAGAGTGAAATGGAAATGATATCTCCAGTGCTGGGACCACTCCATCCTGCCCACTGTTACTAGGTGGATGTTTAGGTCTTTGCATAATGTTGGATTACAACTCCCATGATCCCTGACCACTGGTCAGGCTGGCTGGAGTTAATGGGAGCTGTGGTGGGTCTTCAAGGCCAAAGGGTTGGAGCTTGCCTGAGGTGACATAGAATTGATCTCCACAAGTGTGGAGCTGTCACCAAGAAGGCCCTGTCCCATCAGCCTGATTGTCCTCACAGGCAAGCAGCTAAACAGGGACTCTGAAGGTAGGTTGCCAGGAGTGAAGACAGCCCTTCAGCGGACAGCAGCAAGCCCAATACTACCCTGTGTGAACTTAGAGTAGTGGGACCTTGGGTTCTCAAATTTCAGCAGTGCCCTGTGCGACACCAACATTTGGCGCCCCCACTTCTGCCCTTCCATCCTATATCATAGTTGCAGCGCTCCCTGTGGCACCTCCAAGGCTCCACACCTAGTGCGACTGAACCTGTCTCACTCCTAAATCTGCCTCTGCTTCGAGCCGGACCCAGAATCCTGTCATGCGCAGGACGTTTGTAGCTGATGGCCATGAGGCTTTCTGACAGATGCCTTTCAGCGTAACAAGTGTTCCTTGCAGGGAGAAAGTTTCACTACGTCTCAGTTGTTATCTGTACTGTCAAGTAAGGATGCCTGAAGCATTCAGTCTCTGCAGATTCTGATATGACTTAACCCGGTCAGGACTAAATTGCGGATGGGAACATAACCATCCATCAGACTTTGCATGTGTGAAGCAGTTCTCAGCTCAGTTTGCTGGGTGTCCCTGTTTGCACCACGAAGTCAATACAAACCTTTGCAAATATCATTTCTGTTTACCTGAACGTTCCACTACCAATTGTTTTGGACGGTCCTCCCAAGCCATTTGGAGAAATGAGATTTTGAAAAATGAGCCTTAGGTGACAGGAGGTTGTTCCCTTTTCCTGGTGGGAATTTAAATTTTTTTAAGAAACAGCACAAGAAGGCCCCCACAAAGCATTTAAAAGAAAAAGGCTGCAAGGCTTCCCATTTGTCATTGCACAGAGAAGAGGAATTGATCTGATATTATATATATATATATATATATATATATATATATATATATATATATACATTCTGTACAAACCACTTGTGAAATCAGGGAGAACACAAGTAGCATTTTACAGCATTTGCCTGCCTTCTTTCCTCAGAATAATAGAAATAACAATCATAATCATAAATCACACCATTCTGTCAGTTGTTACTACTGCATGTGTTCTCTAAGGCTGTGGGCACAATATGCCTTTAAACGGGGCTTTTTTTCAGCTGGAACTCACCAGAACTCAGTTCCGGCGCCTCTCAGGTGGACACCATTAACATTATAAGAGAACAAGGGAAGCGTTCATGGTGAGTTGTGGCACCTCTTTTTCTAGAAAAATAGCACTGTAAAGCACATTCAAAGCACTTTTTTCCTTCGAAGAATTCTGGGCATTGCAGTTTGTTAAAGGCTGCTGAGAACTGTAACTCTGTGAGCCACTTTCAAATGGTGGTGGTGTTTTAAAAAGTAGAGTCTGGCTGATTATACACAAAATTGTAGACAAAATGTGTGTGTGTGTGTGTGTGAGAGAGAGAGAGAGAGAGAGAGAGAGAGAGAGAGAGAGAGAATGTCAAGGTCCATGGTGTACTCTACTTCTGCAGCATAATTTTACATGTCTATTAATACATATACATTGTTGTACAGCTTTATGCGTATGGCTCCAGTATGGAATAGGGCAGATCTGGCACGGAGAATTGTTAAGAATAGATTCTGGCATCACAATTTGTATTTGTCCTCAAAAGCCATTTGCGCAGGGATGTTAGAAATCAGACCTAGACCCCAGGAGAGCCTCCCTCGAAGCCTCTGTGGCCTCTCAACTTCTCGCATTGTGCCCATGAGAAGCCGGGTCCCAAAAGCTAACCGCTTTGCAGCAATTGGTACAGGGCTGGAAAATGGCCTACCCGGTTGCTTAGTAACCACCTGATGTTCATGTTTGCGTTTCATAATAAAAAGGTTTATTTACGCGTATATACAGGTTGAACACAGGTAGTGATACATCTTCACTTCAACAAATGTTCCAGGCTTCATATTTCTAAGGGGACACAGCCAGCACATCCCGTCACAAATGCTTTTAGTTTCTACAGTCTAAAATTCACCTTCTCTTTCTGATTTGAGATCTGTTCACTCATCAGTCACATGTCGAATGAGGTGGGCTTGTGCTTTTAGCCCCAGCCTTAATGTCACAACTCCTTGCTGTAAGCCACCCAGAGTGGCTGGAGAAACCCAGCCAGATGGGTGGGGGACAAATAATAAAATCAGTATTATTATTATTCATCAAAACAGCTTGGTTGTCTGAAGTGAAACCCTGGTGTGCAGGTTCCTGTGTGTGTGCTGGGTCTCCATGTAGCAATGGGCAATTATTTAAGGAAGGGTGGGGATAAAAACGCAGGCTCACCCCATATTTAGACATTAATGCCCTCCACATGACTAGTACACAAACAGGGTCTATACGTGATCCACAGCCTACCAGTGTATTGTTTTATTTCTCACACACAGACACCTGGGTGTCATCACCTATACTCTTATGGAGAATAAAGGCATGCTCTCCTTAGCCCTAGTGGCTTTCCCTTTCCTGAAGTGTCTCCAGCTATTTAGTTACTGTGGTAATGTATTGATCCCAGCTTACATAACAAAGTGGGTGCTTAACAGATCAGGGCACTTAGATTAACGGAAAGAAATTGGTTTGACCATTTTAGCAGCCTGCCCTTTACTCCTGCCTCAGAGCTATAGAATCACAAGGTTGGAAGGGATCCCAGGAAGATACCCAGTCCAAACCCTAATCCTATGTTTCTTTACTTTTCTTTTAGTCATGCCCCTGAATGATCTAGCCTACTAGCTATTGGCTTTTCATGGACGGTCTAGCTTCTCTTCAACCTGTGACATTATTGCCTGAGATGGAAGTATTTGCATGGAAAACATGTGATTTTCCTCCATAGCGCTTGGATTCCCTTGACATGGAGACTTTGGACCTGGCAGAATATAAGGTGTTTCTGTACTTTTTCTCTTATATCTATGTACATTTAGATTTGTTTCAGAAAATGAGCTAATAATAGGTTGAAATGATTGATGTGCATTAGATTGCTTCATTACAGTGTTAAAGTATGCATGATCCAATTGATGTTATAGATTTTTGTCTCATGATCATTATATTTATTTCCAGCTGTGAGAGCATGGAGGGAGGCTTTGAGGGCGTTTCTCTGACATTATCATGCCTCATAAATAAACCAGAAATTAGAAGTGACTGTTCTGGGCCACGCCCCATACCATATTGCAGGGCTGTCCACCTGTCAATCACGTGACATCTTAAGATGTCACATGATGACTTCAAAAGGGCTCCCTCTTAGTGATCAGAGATGGGCACTTGAGCCCAATGCACATCTTTCCTCCACAGACTGTTTGTAGGTATGGTTTGAACCAAAACTGCACTTACCACCAGACTTCATGGGGGGGGCTTCCTCCTAGTGCCAATCAGCTGATTGGTGCTGAAAGCAGGCTTCTTTGAAAGCACTCAGCACCAACCAGTTGATTGGCACCAGTCAGTGTCAACAATACTGAGCAGGATGTATCAATGGTCTAACTGAGCACAGTGGTACCTCTGGTTAAGAACTTAATTCGTTCCGGAGGTCCGTTCTAAACCTGAAACTGTTCTTAACCTGAAGCACCACTTTAGCTAATGGAGCCTCCCGCTGTTCCTGCACCGCCAGTGCACGATTTCTGTTCTCATCCTGAAGCAAAGTTCTTAACCCAAGGTACTATTTCTGGGTTAGTCTGTAACCTGAAGCGCCTGTAACCTGAAGCATCTGTAACCCAAGGTACCACTGTATAAGGCAGCTTCCTATCCAAACTCCACAGCAGAGGGGGGAGCCTGTCAGCCCCAACCAGCAATGACCAAAATCCAGGTACAGTGAGAGTTGTTGACCACCAATGCCACAAGTTACTGTTTCCAATCAAACAGGTCATTGTAAAGATGTCAAGTGACTGCTGGTAAGGAGATGTGCCACAGAGGGAGAGCAGGTCTCAAGCTTTAACCCCCATGGAAATGACCTTGCTCCCAATGAGTCAGACTAGCAAATCAAATCTAATGAGTACCATGGAATGCCCAGCAACGCCCACTTTTGTTTGGCCACTGCTCACTAGCAGCCACCATTTTTATCCCTGCCATGGTTTATTGCTGGTTATTGGTGAGTACGTCAGTGGCGACGGTGTGAAAACCATCCGTTTGATTACCCTACGAAACATGATGGATCGCTCAGAACCTCTTTCTGTTTCACAGCATGCAACTGCTCATTTCACGCTGCCAATCGTGTTTATTTCATGTCACATTGTCCCTGAAGTGGATGATGCATGATCACAAAGAGCAGAATATAAAGTGGCTTTGCAGGTGGTTCTTTTCCCCTTAAAGAAACTCTGCCAGAAGAAACAAGTCTTTCCTACTTCAAAACTTGCCCTGTTAAAAGTTCTCCTGAACTTCCTTAGGGAGGAATTCCATGCTGAGCTCCTCTGTTTGGTCAACCTCTGCAAGCATTGTTGCCTTCCAGATGGAACGAGCCCCTTTTCTTCCTCTGTTTCCGCACACTGTTCTGTTGTTGTTGTTGTTGTTGGTGTTATTCTAACCTTCCTGAGCAGATTTGGGAGAGGTGTGGTGAGCAAGCTGGGGAGGAGAGGGGAAGCCCCATTGCCCTAGCAAGAGCCCTTGTGCTGGCTTCTGCTAGTGTGACTGTGTGGTAGAGTGGTTAGAGAGTCAGACTAGGATCTGGGAGACCAGGGTTCAAAGCCCCACTCAGCCATGAAGCTTGTTGGGTGATCTTGGGCCAATTGCTGTGTCTTAGTCCAACTTACCTCACAGCAAAGCTAAAATAGGGAAGGAAGAAAACTTATGTGTGCCATAAGTTTGAGCTCCTTGGAAATGCAATAAACAAACGATAAATGATAATAAATTAAATCCAGGCCTTAATATGAACCCTTTTCATGGCTCCTTTTGGTGGCTATTATTTCACCTTAATAGGAAGGAGCACATGATTCACACCGGTCAATAGCCCACAACACATTCCCGAGCCTTCATTAGCATGTGTATTAAGCCAGAGTGGCATTTCACTTGTAGTGGACCATGCTGAACACAAAGGAGAGCTGCACTTTGTTCACAGGGCAGGCCGACAGCTTCAGCTCCATTTGATCACTCGACATTTCCCTTGGAAATGGCAGGCCTGACTTTTGTAGACTGCAGATTAGATGCAGATTGGGGCCTCAGATCAGCCCAGAGTCCTTAAAGGTTCATGGTGACTGAGGCTGCTACTACACTGTCAGTATTTTGCAGGAGGGTTTTTTGCATATACAGTGGTACCTCAGGTTACATACGCTTCAGGTTATAGACTCTACTAACCCAGAAATAGTGCTTCAGGTTAAGAACTTTGCTTCAGGATAAGAACAGAAATCGGGCTCCGGCGGCACGGCAGCAGCAGGAGGCCCCATTAGCTAAAGTGGTGCTTCAGGTTAAGAACACTTTCAGGTTAAGAACGGACCTCCGGAATGAATTAAGTACTTAACCTGAGGTACCACTGCACCACAAATGTAGGTTTGCACAGCTAAAGCAGATGGAAGTGTTCTGTCGCCCTAGTGCAACACAGATCCACTCAAAAACAATGGACTTCTGTGGTCAGGGGAAGACCGATGCTCACATTGTGTTGACCAGAAGACTTCTAAACACTGAGCAAGCTTAGGATTTAACCAGCAAAAATAGCGTCCGGGGGGATAGGCCTTCTCACATCCTGCAAGCAAATCAAAAGGCGTGCTCTGTAGAGACCACTCATAGTCTAACCACCATAAAGACTTGCACAAGAAAATCAGGATGAACGTTCAATAAGCAGATCATCTGGAGGAGCGCTGACTGACAGCATGGCCAAAGAGCAGTCAGAGAGAATGGCAACCCCATTGCCATCATTGATAGGGATATAACCTCACTCATTCGGAGGCCCAGCTGGAGGCCATTATTTATTTATTTGTGATAATATTTAAATTCCACCCTCTTGCAAAACATCAGAAGAGTGTATGGTAAGATCAAAGCATTTAAAAACCAATTCAGAACCATCATTTCTGTGACTGGTGACTCGAGGGGCATTTTAGACAACTGCATAGGCCTGTCAGCATGAAAAAATGTCTTCAAGGGATGTCTGGAAGTCAAGCATGGGGGGTGCCTGCTGAAACTCTGCTGGAAACATGTTCCACAGCACAGGAGCAGTGATACTAAACACCTGGTTGAGGCCAGTTGGGTTTCTGTAACACAGAGGACAACTAAAAACGCTCCTAGAATCATAGAATCATAGAGTTGGAAGAGACCACAAAGGCCATCGAGTCCAACCCCCTGCCAAGCAGGAAACACCATCAGAGCACTTCTGACATATGGTTGTCAAGCCTCTGCTTAAAGACCTCCAAAGAAGGAGACTCCACCACACTCCTCCAGATTGTGCCAGTGATTGGGCTGGGATATAAGGGTTCAGGCAACCCTAAAGGTATCCTAGATCCATGTTGTTCCGGGCTTTGTATATCAACATGAGGATCTTGAAACTGGCTCGGTAAGATATAAGCATGGAGTGTAGATGTTTTAGCAGAGGTGTCACATTTTGTCTGCCATCTGCCCTGATGACTTAAGATTTTGTTGCTTCCATTGCAATTTATGGCAAATAGGGGGAGATGGCAGAGGAAGAGGGTGCCTTTTGCTTCATTCGTGGGAGTCAAGGTGGAGGTGTCACCTGACACCTTTCTTGTTATTTTCTAGGCACCTGGCAAAGTTTTTCCTGTTCCAGCATTGGGTGGGATGTCAGGAGCCAGAATCATGAGTAGGTCAGCGATAAAAGAACACAGTGTCATTTCTTTTTTCAAAGAAACCAAAACAGAGCAAGCCTAGTGATCACAGCGACTCTTCCTAGTAGGTCTTGCCCCAATGAAGCAGTTGCGAGGACTGAAAGTTCCCACCTTCCAACTACTCACTAAGGCTCCTCCCCTGCAGCCTAAGGCTCCCTCTTCTTGTCTCTCGTTGCTCCGCCCTCTTCATTTCTCTGTGGGAGACCAGCAGGGAGGGGAGCTGGTTGCAGCAGGAGGGGAAGACTCCCTGGATTCTTCCACAGCCTACCTCATATCTGTCTCCTGACCCACCTCCTCTCCTGCCTCTGAGTCTGGACTGCCCTCTGCCACAGCCTCTTCCTGTTCACTAAATCCTGTTGCCTCTTCAGCTTCCAACATCTCCTCCCGCCAGTCTGCTCCCTTTTCTCCCATGGGACCACGCATTGTCATCCCACCACCACTCCCTGAGCCTTCTTGCTTCGGGGGGTTCCCTTGGGTGCTGGTGTAGCTGGTGCCTGCCACTAGTCCTCTACATCCAGCCAGTCCACGACACTTGATTTAGTTGTTTTCTTTTATTTTTCTTATTATTCCAGGTTGCTGCATTTAATACCATACTTAATATTGCTCTAAAACCATTTTAATAGCTGTTTCAAAGGTATTTGCTTCTTCCTTTTAGTTGTGTAAAATATAGTGCATTTTTGGGGGGGGAGTGAAACCCTGTGATCTTACTGATGTTTGGCATTTTTTTTGCTCGTTGTGAATACCAACAACGAGAGAAAAAAGGTAGAAATTGTTTAGAATAATGTTTGAAATGTACTGAAAGCAAGCATCTGAGACTTGTAAAAAAGTTCCCACATCTAAGCTTTTATTTGGTGTTATTAAGTATCCATTTTACAGTGTGGTATCATCCCACATCTTCAAAACAGTTATATAACTTTTTAAAGCCATTACGCATTTCTAGAAATTTGTTTTTAAAAAACAGCTTCAAGCACTCTCTTGCTCATCGCTTGGAAAGAATTTTCCAATAATCACCACTGCTGCAGTTGATGCTAAATAAATAATAATGTAGCTAATAAGTAGAAAGTTTTAAATACATTCCAAACAGCAGCTGAAGTAGGACATTTTCAGAGCCATAATGGCCACCAACTTGGACGGCGTTAAAAGAGGACTGGAGAAATTTGTGGAGCATAAGATCTCAGTGGCTGCTTGCCACAATGGCTATGCTCTGCCTCTATGGTCCGAGGCAGCAATGTGGCAGCTAGACTGATGACTGGGAGTGGCCGCCGGGACCACATAACACCAGTCCTGAGAGATCTGCATTGGCTCCCAGTACGTTTCCGAGCACAATTCAAAGTGTTGGTGCCGACCTTTAAAGCCCTAAATGGCCTCGGTCCTGTATACCTGAAGGAACGTCTCCACCCCCATCGTTCAGCCCGGACACTGAGATCCAGTGCTGAGGGCCTTCTGACAGTTCCCCCACTGCGAGAAGTGAGGTTACAGGGAACCAGACAGAGGGCCTTCTCGGTAGTGGCACCCACCCTGTGGAATGCCCTCCCTTCAGATGTGAAGGAAATAAGCAGCTATCTTCTCTTTAAAAGACATCTGAAGGCAGCCCTGTTTAGGGAAGTTTTAAATATTTAATGCTGTATTGTTTTAACACTCAATTGGGAGCCGCCCAGAGTGGCTGGGGAAACTCAGCCAGATGGGCGGGGTATAAATAATTCTAATTATAATTATTATTCTGGATACCAGTTGCTGGAATCCACAGGAGGGAAGGGTGCTCTTGGGCTTGGGCCCTGCTTGTGGGTTTCCCAAAGGCCTCTGGTTGGCCTCTGTGAGAACAGGATGCTGGAACAGATGGGCCACTGGTGTGATCCAGCAGGTTCTTATAATCCCACAGGAAGTCTTACTACGTGGGCCCCTTGAAATGAATGGATGTTGTGCAACAGGTGTTGTGCAAGGGCACACAAGTTCAAGAGCTGTAGAGTTCCCCATATATTTGAAAGATCCCACTGGAATCTAGGGGACAAGGTTCTGGTTCAGTGTGTTAGCATAGAACCCCAAAGAGAGTACAGTGGTACCTCGGGTTACAGACGCTTCAGGTTACAGATGCTACAGGTTACAGACTCCGCTAACCCAGAAATAGTACCTTGGGTTAAGAACTTTGCTTCAGGATGAGAACAGAAATCGTGCTCCGGTGGCGAGGCAGCAGCAGGAGGCCCCATTAGCTAAAGTGGTGCTTCAGGTTAAGAACAGTTTCAGGTTAAGAACGGACCTCCAGAACGAATTAAGTTCTTAACCCGAGCTACCACTGTATCTGAACAATGAAGGTATTGAGACTACTGACAGAACTCATCGCATCTCAGGGATCTTTCATACACTACAGACATGCAGGTACGGAGAGGAGCGTCAGACCTGGGTGGGCAAATGCAGCCCTCCGGTCTGGCACTTGGGGCTCTCCCCAGCCACACACCCTCTCCCTGGGCCACGCTGTGCTCCAGCTGTGCTCCACTCCCTCTTGAGGGTTTCTTTGGCCTTGAACTTTGGTTCTTGGAGTATAGAGAGTGGTGCATAAGTGATAAGGCTGTGCATGTGTGTCCCCTCCCATCAAATTCAGGACTCAATCCAGTGCTTCAGAGTGGCCCCAGTCTGGGCCAGATCAAAGCTCCAAACGATTTTTTAGCACTTCTCATCGCAGTCTCTCGTAGATTTAAGGGCTTATTCATAAATGCACAGAAGCAAACAGATAACATATCATTCATTCCCTGTGTCATCTCTCCGTGACTCACAGCTAGATTTGCAAACTATTCCTATTATGTATTATGTTTAACAAGTGCAGTGATATGAAAACTCTCTGTAATGTTTCACCTGGGACGGCTATTTCACATTTACTGTATAAGTTATCACTTGATTGTCAATGGCCAAACCCAATGTTCACATTAATTATGTGGCTTGTGGTTGATGGCAAGATGTCACCCTGACATGGGGGGTGTAGGGGGACTTTAACTCTTTGCTACCTGGCGTGGGTGTTCTCTCTCTCTCTCTCTCTCTCTCTCTCTCTCTCTTTCTCCCTCTCTCTCTCTCTGTTATGTCAACAATGAGCCAATACCTATAGGCTACTTCATGCAGTAATATTGTCCTCCATGTTTTCTGACTGCCTAGGACTCTTGACTGGCTGTGACTGATCCAGAAAATATTGCTCTAATTGCCAGTTGACTTTATTTTCTCTTGGTGACATCATCTCATAGCCAAATATGATTCGCTATGGTCACTGTGACATCAAAATGTTCAGTAGGTGACCCCCAATGAACCAGGATCATTGTGATAAAGGAGGAAAGTCAACAACTGGGGTGGGTGGTGAGATGACAATAAGCCAACAGCACTTGGGGGAAACAGTGGCACTAAACAATTTGTTTAAAAAAAATTATAATGTGAACGTTCAGTCAATTCAAGTGGCTCTTCAGGAAATATTTCTAAATCCACTTAGTTCCTTTAAATCACCGATAGTTACACAGGCATAGGAAGAAACACATGGAACACATTGAAGAAGTGTGGTGTCCTCTATTTGGGTTGGCATAGAAAGATCAAGGGGAGAGAATTGGCCATTAGAATTTGAGAGGAGCAGCTGTTCAAGTTCAAAGACAGCCTGAACAAAAGAACTAATGGCCATTCCCTATGTGGCCACCCTGCCACCCTGCTAAATGCAAGGGAGATTTTGTAATAATCACTTCTCCACGCCTAGAAATTTTGTGTGCCCTTGTACAAAGATCTTGCCAGTTCTTTTATGGGAAAAAGATTAAAAATCATCGACTGACTTCTCCTTCTCCTGCAAGGGAAGGATGATTAGATGAAAATTAATTAAATCTCAGAAATGACAACGAGCACCTCTTTCACCCCAGCAACAGCAGTAAGAGACACTGGTCATCTCCAGACTTTTCCAGAGTTTAATTTCTTACCTGCTCAGAAACATCCGGCCTCCAATGAGGCTCTGTTTTCTGTTCCACTGCCTATAGCACAGTAACCAACCCAGACTGCTGACACCGTGGAATAATTCAGAGGGAACCGAGGCAGCTTTTGCTCTTAGCCTTTTCTTAGAATTCCACCTCCGCCTGACAAAAGATGAGGTTGCAACCTAACCTCTGAGCATGAGAGTTAACATTGATTTTCTGCCATCATCTGACTGCAGAGGAACTTGGCATGAGGGGAAAGCAGTCCAGGTCAGTTACAGTGTATGATTGGAATGAAACGAAGTCCCTTAGAAGGGGAGGAAAATCTTGCAGCTGAATTAAATGTGAGGAGGTGATCAGATAGATGCCCACTGGCTTTGTCGCTAGCACATTGACTTTAAATTCAGTCCCCAAAAGAGTAGAGGTTCAAGTTGGCATCCATCTGTCTCAGGAGACAATAGAGAAATGCATCTACACTTTTTGTCATGTTAGGAAAACCAGAGGAGGATTAGGATGAGGAAGACGATTAGAATTTGCATGTTTCCATACCAGCAATATGGTAAACAACTAAAAAAGTAATGCTGCCAAGGAAAGCTCATGAAATACTCATAGTCGAAGTAAAAAATTCTTTCCTGTAGCACCTTAAAGACCAACTAAGTTAGTTCTTGGTATAAGCTTTCGTGTGCATGCACACTTCTTCAGATACACTGAAACAGAAGTTACCAGATCCTTCTATATATTGAGAAGGTGGGGAGGGGTATTACTTAGAAGGGTGGTGGGAATCGGAGATTGGCAGATAGCTGAGATGAGCCTGTTGACGACTCTTAACGACTGTAATAGGTCTTACAGGAAAAGGCAAGGGGTGAGAAGGTGAGAAATGGCTTAGTCATGTATAATGAGATAAGAATCCGATGTCTCTGTTCAGACCAGGTTTCTCTATTGTTTTAAGTTTGGTAATGAGTTGTAATTCAGCAGCTTCTCTTTCCAGTCTATTTCTGAAATTCCTTTGTAGTAAAACAGCTACTTTGAGATCTTGTATAGAATGTCCTGGGAGATTGAAGTGTTCTCCTACTGGTTTCTCTGTTTTGTGATTCTTGATGTCAGATTTATGTCCGTTTATTCTTTGGCGTAAGGTTTGGCCTGTTTGTCCAATATACAGAGCTGAAGGACACTGTTGGCATTTGATGGCATACACAATGTTAGACGATGAGCAATTAAATAGTCCCGAGATGGTATGTGTGATGTTGTTGGGGCCAGTAATGGTGTTGTCCGGGTGTATGTATGTATGTATGTATGTATACACCCGGACAACACCATTACTGGCCCCAACAACATCACACATACCATCTCGGGACTATTTATACCAAGAACTAACTTAGTTGGTCTTTAAGGTGCTACAGGAAAGAATTTTTTACTTCGACTATGGCAGACCAACACGGCTACCCATCTGTAACTGAAATACTCATAGTTCTGTTGAATAAATATATGCACACACAAAGAGTTAAGACCATTCTTTGTAAATCCCATGAACATTAGATGTTAGCATGCAGACCAATACCAGGCCAGTTCTTCACATACAAACAAATCATAATGCCTGTTTTTTGAACCACCTATTAAATGGTTGTTAATAAAACATTATTAGAACATGACCTATGTCGTCAGAACTCCAGAGATTACAAAAGGTGTAACTTCCAGCCTCTAGGTAGGCAGATCTCTGTAACATTGAGCAACTGGTGCGGCATCTGAGGAAATGTATTTATTATTTTTATTTATTTATTAAATTTCTATGCCATCCTTCACCTGAGAATCACAGGGTGGTTTACAATATAAAAAGACAAAAATACATGACATAGTAACAAACGAAAACAATACCCCCAGTTTAAAAGGGCATAGGTGGTTTAATTAGCCAAAGGCCTGGGAAAAGTGGAATGTTTTTGTCTGATGCCTAAAGGTATGTGACAAAGGTCCTGTAGGGGAAAAGCTGAAGACCATTGTAATTTTGAGGAGTAAGATGACATGTCACTTGCCCTTTACATCCCCGGTTTAAAATTTGCCGATTCATGCTGGTATAACTTGTTTTCCACACACCTGTGTCAGGAGTTTGCTGGGTCTCCTGTGTTCTAAGTGCTGATTGGCTAGTGGGGAGGATACCCAGTTGCAGTGAATTGGGTTGGAGACTCTCAGCTGCTCCACATTCCTGTTGAGTCACACCCGGTGTCCCGGGCTGATCATGAGTGATGCCTGCTAACCAGGTGCAGTCAATCAAGTCAATCAAAGTTGGCTATGAAAGCTGTAGATTGAAGGGGCTTAAAGAGCTTCTTCACAGGTCGAGGTACCAGATGCGGTGAGACTGTCGGCTGAGGCCTCTCGCTGCTCTACCTGGAGCTCTGGGCAGTTGAAGGGGAGATTGTGTAAGTTTTCTGTCTGGTATGCTATAATTTGTGTTTTGTATGCCTGCTGCTATCTGTTAACCTTACACAAATAAAGCATTACTTATTCTTCATCCACTGGTGTGCTTATTGGCTCCAGATCTGGAAAGAACCCTGCCCTTGGCAGAACAGGTGCCAGGCGAGCTTCCCAGAGGAGAGCACTCCACAAGTGGAGAGCCACCACAAAAAGGACCATTCTCATGTTGCCACCCTCTGAACCTCTTGAGGAGGCACACGAAGAAGGGTCTCAGCAAATGATCTCAGGGTCCAGGTAGGTTTGTATGAGGAGTGGTATTGTGGTCCTGAGCTGTTTAAGGCGTTATAGGTCAAAACCAGCTCTTTCAATTCCCCCCAGAAACAAATTGGCAGCCAGTGTAGCTGGGCCAGTCGGGCTGTTATATTATCAAACCGTCTTGCCCCAGTGCCTTCACTAAGTAGGTTCAGTGATGACCCTCCACCAATATTCAATTGGATTTGTTCTAGTGTTCTCCTCCACTCATGTTCAAGTGGTCTCCCAGCTTGTTTCCTCACACTAAGCTCTGGTTTAAACCAAGGAGCCCAATGGGCTTCATGAACTGGGAGAAGGCACTCAGGGGCAATTGTGTCAACGGCCCAAGCCGTCCAGATGTTCAACAGGTCACAGGTCCTCATTTATTTATTTTTAATACCCTGAGCCTATACTGAATGCTTTGAACAGATTAATCATATACTGAAATGGCTTGGTGGCGAGATTGATTCTGCTCCCTGGAGCCTAGGCCATAGGCAACTCCTTCTGAATCCATAGGCTTGCTGCCCTGCTTGCAACTCTGTTCCCTTTATGAGAATAGTTGTAGCTGGCATGAATCATGTATTTGATTTCTGCCATCCTTATGTAACCATTCCAGTTCAATATTGCACTAGTCAGACCTGACAAGTAGAGATGTATGGACCCATTTGAACTGCATTGCAATTCAGAGGTGCAAAACGGTGACAGGCAGTGGGTTGCTAAACAGGGACATGGAGGGCGGTCATTGTGCAAAGACTTGGCTTTTGGGGGTGCCTCCTTTTGTACGCTCTTTGCTTATTTTGTGAAATACACTGCTGAAATTTTGAGGTGCGTTCTAGGCAGTCTTGGCTTAATAAACATGGGAGGGGCACACACACACACACACACACACACACACACAGTCTTATACACATGCAAACACACACACCCCTCATGTAACTTGTAGTGGGGTAGCTCTGACTTGAACTAAACCTATAGTCTTAAACAGCAGTATGCTCACACTCAGCAATGAAGAAGGCATTGAGAGAGCCATTGGAACTCACACATCATTGAGATGCTCAAAGAGTTCTTACAGAAACAAGTAGTGCAAGTCAAATATTGTAATTTCCAAACAGCTGCAACCAGAAGCGGTATCACGGAGTGAATCATCCCCAAACCAAGAATGAATTATCTGCTGTTACCCTTGTTACTGCAAGATCTGGCAAAAAGTACAGAGATAATTGGTGATTTGTTACTGCTGGTGTTGTGTCACGAAGGATTAGTCACAGTGGGAGTAACATTTATATATACTGTGAGCATGTTTTGATTTTTAAAACTTATCTTCTGCCTCAGTCTCCCCCCACCTTTAGATGTTCTGGATATCCACTCCCATCACTTCTGACCATTGGGTTGCACTGGTTTTGGTTGAGGTTGTTTGGAACTGGGGAGATATAGTCCAAAACATCTCAGAAAAATAGCAAATGTTAAATGCTAGTTTTATTGGTGCCTTGCCAAAGGTAACCCAGCAGATATTCTTTGTGGTTGACAATGGCTTGAACAGAACGCTAGCCTGGCAGACTGGATGTAAATAAGATGATTAGAAAGTTTAACTGCTAAGTAGCAGTGGACTTAATCGTATCTGAGTAGAGTTTGGAGTTTCCTATGTCTGTCCTCTCATGGCTTAAGAGAGAAAATAAAGTTTTTGTCTAAATTCTTGACTTCGGTGTTCTCTAAGTCATCCATGGGAAATCTCTGGTTTGTGGACCTAATTTGGCCCATTAGGTGTCTCCATTTGACTTGCAAGGCCATCCTTGCAAAACCACAAACACTTGTCCATTATCCATGAGCACCCTTGACAGTGTTCCTTATGAACCATTAAAAAACCAGTTGGCCTCAATCTAGTTCTTCTGGTACACAGCCTCTCAGTGTGAATGTGTACGTACATCAAAAGAAGCATCTAGCTAGTGAAGCCTGGCTGAGCATTAGGATATATATATATATTCCATTCATGTGAGCATGAGCATCCATGCTGCGAGAATGTGCAGATGTCTGCTTCCATATATGATCTCCTTTTCTGGATTGGGGAAACTGCCTTGCATTTTGGCTTTGCATTTTATTCATTATGTGGTTTAGTACTCAAATCAGCCACCTGTGTTCTCCTATTATCTTTCGTTAAGGAAACTTTAACTCTGGGTACAATCAGTTAAAGCTAATGCATGTTTAAAACCGGGTTGATTTCAGTGAGAGAGTTAAGCATATTCTTTGTGACACCCCATTGAATTCAGTGGAATGCTTAACATGGCTGGATCATTCAGTTGGTGTTCAGGGTATGTCACTAGGGAGACATTTACAGCCACCTGTTGCATTTTTGTCTTTTATATGCACCAGTAGCCCTACCAGTAACTTGCACGACAGTCTTTGACATATGATGATGCAGATCACCCAAGAACTGGTGACTGCTTTGAACCCCATAAGGACAAAACAACACTGATAGGGAGACCTCACACACCATAAATGGGAAGCAGACATACTCATGAAAATTGTGAGTCCAGCCAGGCCCTGAATTTTCTGAAAGTGAATGGCCATGGCGTCAACAGGAAGGAGGCACCAACCAAAACATCACCGAGAAAAGTGCCCATTTCTTATAGTTGGAGTGCTTCTTTCTTTACACAGCTCTGATGGTGGGGAAACGGAAACTGGGTCAGAGCAGGAAGGCAAGTAAAGATAAAATGCTGCACAAACAAGATGTACATTCAAAATAGATGAGTTCTCAGTCCTTGAATGAGAGAGAGATTAAACAATGCACATAATTGTAGCTCCAGGGGCAGACTTACTGAGACTAGACTCAGATGTGTGGTGGAAACAGGAAAGAGTTGCTCAGATGGGTTTTCTGCAGTAATAAAGACGATAGCGGCTCCTAAATATTTAATTATTATTATTATTGTTACAAATAATGCATAATGAAGAGTGCTGCCTGATTGCAGTGTGCTTAGATAAGTAGTACATCCAACAAGCTCCTGAAAGTAAACGTTCTTCAGCATTGCTATAGATCAGACCAGGGCCGGTGTTACCATGCCAGGGCCAGTTGCCTCAGGGGGCAGAATCCTGGCAGGATCCAGGAGTGGCAGGTCCCGCTGTTGCGCCTGATGTTGCTTGCAATGTGCTGCCAAAGATCCCACTGTTGTGCCTGCTGCTTCGGAGGCCTGTGCCCTTGGTGCCAACTTTGGAGGTGGCCACAACAGGCACTGTACCAATTTCCTTTGGTGCTGGAGCAGCTGTTGCTGCCGCTCCCAAAATGGCACCGGTACTGAGGCCTGCTGCCCACTCTGGGACTTCTACTCCAACTGCTGCCAGGAGCAACAAGGAGTTATTTTTAGCTGCGTTGAGAGGTACAGTATTACCTCTGGTTACAAACTTAATTTGTTCCGGAGGTCCATTCTTAACCTGAAACCGTTCTTAACTTGAGGTACCACTTTAACTAATGGAGCCTCCCGCTGCCTCTGCACAATTTCTGTTCTTACCCTGAGGTAAAGTTCTTAACCCAAGGTACTACTTCCGGGTTAGTGGAGTCTGTAACCCAAAGTGTTTGTAACCTGAGGTGTTTGTAACCCAAGGTACCACTGTACAGGTATTTTGATGTTTTAAAAAAACCTGTGCATTTAGTCAGAAGTAATCCCAGGAATTAAAGAACCTTTTAATGAGGGTGAAAGAGGAGAGTGCAAAATATGGTCTGAAGCTCAACATCAAAAAAACGAAGATCATGGCCACTGGTCCCATCGCCTCCTGGCAAATAGAAGGGGAAGAAATGGAGGCAGTGAGAGATTTTCTTTCTTGGACTCCATGATCACTGCAGATGGTGACAGCAGTCACAAAATTTAAAGACACCTGCTTCTTGGGAGAAAAGCAATGACAAACCTAGATAGCATCTTAAAAAGCAGAGACAACACCTTGCCAACAAAGGTCTGTATAGTTAAAGCTATGTTTTTCCCAGTAGTGATGTATGGAAGTGAGAGCTGGACCATAAACAAGGCTGATTGCCGAAGAATTGATGCTTTTGAATTATGGTTCTGGAGGAGACACTTGAGAGTCCCATGGACTGCAAGAAGATCAAACCTATCCATTCTTAAGGAAATCCATTCTTAAGGAGCCCTGAGTGCTCACTGGAAGGACAGATCCTGAAGCTGAGACTCCAATACTTTGGCCACCTCATGAGCAGAGAAGACTCCCTGGAAAAGACCCTGATGTTGGGAAAGATGGAGGGCACAAGGAGAAGGGGATGACAGAGAGCGAGATGGTTGGACAGTGTTCTCGAAGCTACCAGCATGAGTTTGACCAAACTGTGGGAAGCAGTGGAAGACAGGAGTGCCTGGCGTGCTCTGGTCCATGGGGTCACGAAGAGTTGGACATGACTAAACAACTAAACAACAACAATCCCAGCTGCTTGCAGCTGGGGGTGTAGTGTGTCCTAGATTTATAGTTTGATGCTTTCAAAAAACTGCCTTTACTCAGAAGTAAAGCCAGTTGTTTGCAATGAAATTTGTTTCCAGGTTAAAGCCTGACTTGGGGCATGTATAGGATCGGGATGCATGGCTCGCCTCTGGTCCCAACACAAAGAGAATTACCTGCACTTCTTATTCTTGTGGTTCTGGTGGCAGTGAGCCAGTGTGGTGTAGTGGTTAAGAGCGGTAGATTCGTAATCTGGGGAACCGAATTCGCGTCTCCGCTCCTCCTTATGCAGCTGCTGGGTGACCTTGGGCCAGTCACACTTCTTTGAAGTCTCTCAGCCCCACTCACCTCACAGAGTGTTTGTTGTGGGGGAGGAAGGG
This sequence comes from Podarcis pityusensis, assembly GCF_964106645.2. Classification (NCBI taxonomy): domain Eukaryota; kingdom Metazoa; phylum Chordata; class Lepidosauria; order Squamata; family Lacertidae; genus Podarcis; species Podarcis pityusensis. Next base: position 102,743,224 of record NC_138029.1, read on the forward strand.
AAAGGAGAATGTTAGCCGCTTTGAGACTCCTTAGGGTAGTGATAAAGCGGGATATCAAATTCAAACTCTTCTTCTTCTTCAGTGTGTGTGTGTGTTTTGTAGCCCCTGGGTTGTGTCTGTGCTCCTATGGAAATGACCCCAAACATTTCTTTTTCCTGCTTCAATATAGTCCACAAGCAGAACTAGTGAGTAACTATGTGCTCTTTAGATGGTCTTCTTGGGGACATTTTAGTGCCTGTTAGGTGTTCAATGTTCTAGTCAGGTCAGGTTACATGATTTTTGTGAACTTTACTTTTTTTCCCGACGGGGTGCCAAAAATTGGCGCCCTCCCAGCCAATTTAGTGAGATAGTGATGGTAGTGTGAAAAACAATTTGTTTTATCTGGGAAAAAATACACAAACAACTGGAGTTGGAGGAAAGTAGAACCTGAGAGAGAAAGCTTGGCAGTGGCCATTTTGATTACATTTACATTTTGAATCAGCCCAAACAATTATATACCTTCGTAGAAAACTATATAGAACCTAACATATGTATCCAGTATAAGTTTTCTCCTTTGCTTTGGCAGTCTCTGGGCAGAGTGTGTCTGAGAGGATTAATAGTTCTTATCTGCTCCACCTTTCAAATTCTGCCTTTTTTAATGCTGAGTAATGGGTTAGCAGAAGTTAATCCCTCAGGGAATTTGCTCAAGGAAAAGCACTAAACTATTTTAGGCTCCTGTATAAATAGGGTGTTTGGCTACAAACCAGAGCAAGTGAGTGAGGTACAAAATACTGTTGTAAGCAGGAATATAGGAAACTGCCTTAGACCTCTGGTCCATCTATTTTAGTATTGTCAGCACTGACTGGCAGCAGAGTCTTTCCCCAGCCTTCCCTGGCATTGTTGGAGATTGTGAACTTAGGACCTTTTCCATGCAAAGCATGTGATGTGCCACTGAGCTTCAGTCCTTCAGCTATGGAGAGTGGTACCTTGTGACTCAATATTCACTGAGTCCAACCACTCAGCCCCCTCTACATATCAACTTCTTGGTCTTGCTCCTGGTTTCCAAAGGCAAGATGTCGGGGAGCTGTCTCATTAGCCTGCTTTGTCCGTATCATACAATTTCCTTTCTCTTTTCATTTCTTTCCAGATGCCTCAAGAGATCAGAAACCAGGAGCACAGCTTCAGCTCCTGCCTGCTCACCACCTCCTCTCAATAATTTGCGTCACCTCTGGAGAAAAACAGCACATGGTTTGCAATTAATCATGGCACCCTCTGGAAATTTATTCCGCTCCCTACCTGAAGATTCATGGGGCATTATCTCCAGTGGAAAATTGCACCGGCTGAGTCACTCACCATATTGTTGATTGAAAGGGTCATTGGTGCTCCAGTTCACTGCTGATGTTGCACCAAGGAGTATTGATCATGTGGAGCATATTGGAATTAGCCAGCTGTTGGGCTAATTCATGGTAGCACCAGCCAAGGTCTTTGCAAATCAAGGGATCTGTTTTGTTACACACAGCTATATATACGTTTGTATGGACATGTGGGAAAGTGCTCAACACTTGACAGTGACGCCCATCTCTCTGTCTTCTTAGTTTGCATTTAATTGAAAATCAGTTGTGATTAAGTCCCGTTGAAACCAGTGTAAGCTACAAGTAACGTCAATCTCATTATTCTCTCAGTTAGATGTGTAGCCTAGACCAATGCATGTTCATTCAGAAACAAGTCCCATTTATCGCTAGTTAAGGATAGGCCAGAAGTCAGTGCTCAAGACTGTGTTAATTTTTTTTATTTTAATTTTTTAAAAAGACTGAAAGGGGGAAAGCAATAATTAAGTTCTACTTCGAGTAGACCCACTGAAATTAAGGAACCTAAGTTAGTTGAGTCTATTAACTTGAAACAAATTGGCCGTCCAAACATCAAATTACAGCGGTACCTCAGGTTAAGTACTTAATTTGTTCTGGAGGTCCATTTTTAATCTGAAACTGTTCTTAACCTGAAGCACCACTTTAGCTAATGGGGCCTCCTGCTGCCGCCGCGCCACCGGAGCCCGATTTCTGTTCTTATCCTGAAGCAAAGTTCTTAACCTGAAGCACTATTTCCGGGTTAGCGGAGTGTGTAACCTGAAGCATGTTTAACCTGAAGCGTATGTAACCCAAGGTATCACTGTATACATTTCTCTGCTAACCTAGCAGTATTATCTCAAACCACCAGACCCTTAAAGCCTATTGAACAGCTAATTTTACATTCCACATACATATCAAAAAATTACTCTGAAATTTCTATAAAATTATCTGTGCTGTGATGTCATGGAATCTAATCTCGTTAAAATCTATATGGGAGACAGATTTACACTGTGAATTCAGCAACGCAGACTAGTGAAAACTCAGTGTTGGCTAAAATGAGAGAAAATGGTTTTAAAACAATTCACAGATGGCACTACACATCCATGAAATGCCCAGGTTAAGCTCTCCTTCAAGGTCTTTATGTTGGAGAGGTTCTTATTTCCATATGGGGTGAGAATGAAAACCAGGTACAATTATTTTGGAAAATGGTATTTGAAGAAGTTTCTTCTGTTATAGGACAACCATATCCAAAGCTAGCTTTATTAAATCTGTTTATAACTGACCATAACAATTTACTATTTAAGGACCTACTAACCTTTTTCATATCTGCAGCTCGAAATATGTCTGTCTCAAGAGACAATGGAGTACACCTCCAGGGGTGAAGTCAAACCGCTATGTTAGCAGCAAGCCTGGGCAGTGTGTATGGAGCTCCTGGGCTGCCCAGTTAACAAGACCCTCTTCTTGGCCTCGCTAATGTGGTTCAAAAGAAATCAGAGAAATACATTTGGCACCAGCTTGACTGCAGGAGTTGCCGGAATGAGGCCTACAAGGCGCTGTCCAACCAAAGGGACTCCACTCCAGATTTGTTTAGGGTTTACTCCTTAGCCTTTCCTTCTCCTGAAGATATCCTGCAAGGCAGCAGACGGTTAGGATCAGAGTTTTTCTTCTCCTAGATGGGCCACCTTCCCAGGTTGATGAGCCCCATGTGTCCCTCACTTCCCTCTACAGTATGTGCAGAAACTGCCTTCTTGACAGCTGGACTTACTATTTGTCTTATCCACTCAATCCACCAGAGCCTGTCTTTGCTTGAAGAGGAAGTCCCTAACTCACCAAGGGTTGGAGATCCATTGGCCACCTTCACCTGGTTTAGCCAGCAAGTCAAAGCCATTTCCTGAGGTGTTAAAGAAATTGGAGTTCTTGTTGAAACTACACTGAAAAGGATATATCAAGAACTCTGGCCAAAAGTTTCAATATAAGGAATAATTCCTACTCAAGAGTTGAAATGAAAAACGTGTGTATTCTGCTAAGAATAACAGTTTGAAGCTAGTAGTAGATTTAAACACAACGTATAAGTATGATAGTTTTAAAGTAATGGTAAGTTTGGATACAACGTTTAAGTGCAGAAATAATGTCGTTTCAAATATACAATGATATAGTACAAAGGTACATGAAATACCAGTGCACAACAATTGTTTTATACAAGTCTCAATAGCAGTCAAAACGAGTCCACATATATAAAATTAGAATAAAGAATAAAGAATGAAGGATCAAATGGGGCCAAAAAGGAGTATCCGGAGTGTGAATCAGATGTACGGTTCAGTGGTGGTAACCAGGACAGGGCCCTGTTTCGGAGTACACGCCTTCTTCAGCTCGGTTTTTTGACGACTATAAATCTGTTGGAAGTCTGTATCATTTAGTTCTTTTATGTTTCTATTTCGACATGCGTCTTAGATAATTGCATCCAAGTTTTCTTGCGTTTCTCTGTGTGCACAGATTTATAGTCGTCAAAAAACCGAGCTGAAGAAGGCGTGTACTCCGAAACAGGGCCCTGTCCTGGTTACCACCACTGAACCGTACATCTGATTCACACTCCGGATACTCCTTTTTGGCCCCATTTGATCCTTCATTCTTTATTCTTTATTCTAATTTTATATATGTGGACTCGTTTTGACTGCTACTGAGACTTGTATAAAACAATTGTTGTGCACTGGTATTTCATGTACCTTTGTACTATATCATTGTATATTTGAAACGACATTATTTCTGCACTTAAACGTTGTATCCAAACTTACCATTACTTTAAAACTATCATACTTATACGTTGTGTTTAAATCTACTACTAGCTTCAAACTGTTATTCTTAGCAGAATACACACGTTTTTCATTTCCTGAGGTGTGGCTGGAAATATATTAACACAATACTGGAAAACAGCTGCTAACTTAACTCTAGAGGCATGGTTGGATCGACTATGGAATGACCCTTATGGAGACACTAAGGAAGCATTTTAGAGTGCTCAGGAGCACAAAGACCAACTAGAAAGGACAATGTTGTCCCCTCACCACTCATGGCTCACTCTGGGCTAATTTGTTAAGATAGCAAGTAGAAGAGATCTGACTGACGAAATCAACTCTAAACTATTATACACACCTGCTTAGTGTTTGACACATAGAATTGTTTCTTGGGGATGGGATTAAATGGAGATTGCTCGTTATAAGCATTTTCTGAAACTGTAAAAATGAAGAAGAAGAAGAAGAAAAAGAAGAAAGCAACAAAATCGTCTATTGACTTCAATGAGTCTTCTCAGAGTAGGACTAACATTGGTAACAACCCAATTATTTCAGACCCATTTGTATGCTTTTAACTGATGCCATCACATTTATAATAAACTGAAGCTCACAATAGCCAATTAATCTCACTTCACCAATGCTAACTCCACAATCAGAAATGTAAATTATATACATTCCAACTTGCTCAAACACTTTTTTTTGAGAAAACAACTTTATGAGGCACATCAGCTAGGTAGCACGTGATAGATAAATATTCAAGTCGTCTGTGTGATTTATTACCTTACCAGTGTTCTCCCTAAATTTTATCTTTCTCTCCTTACCCTTGAGGTACAGAACTTCTTCATACATCAAACTGCCTGTGTTGCTTTCGAGATGAACTTCTGTACTTAGGGAAGGAGACTGCTAAAAAAGAAAACAAAACCCCACCTCACCCAGAATATTCATGCTAATCATGTACAGCAATACTGATAAACACATTGGCTAGCAACTGTGTCCTAATACGTGTTTTCTTCCAGACCTTGATATCATTAGAAACTCATCATAACTACCATGTCTAGTTGAACGGATTCAGGTAGGTAGCCGTGTTGGTCTGATGCAGTCAAAATTAAAAATTAAAAATAGTCCAAGAGCATCTTAGAGACCAGCTAAGTTAGTTCTGGGTATAAGCATGCACACTTCTTCAGCTTATACCCAGAACTAACTTAGTTGGTCTCTAAGGTGCTACTGGACTATTTTTTAATTTTTTATTTAGTAGAATGCAGTCACTGAAGCCGATATAAGCTACTCTCCATTGCAGCCTGTTGAAGGGGTGAGAGAGAGTGGGAGACTTTCTGTGCCTGGTTTAATGATAGAGATGCAGAAGAGAAGAGGGCTGCCCATTGTTATCCTGGAAAGAGCAATTTAAAGTAGCCTCCATTTTGCCAGTGTAGTACAAACAGGCCACTGCGCAGGCAGTGTTGTGAGCTGAGCCACAATGAACCCCATAGCTCAATAATCGCTGCTGTGATGGACATGATGATTGAACCAATCCAAGTCATAGTCCTCATGCTGCTGTAAGTATTTGGAATTCAATGTGTCCAAAAGAACAGAACTGAACTAATTGTATTCCAGAATGTATTCAATTAACAGCAGTTTGCTTTCATGGCATAAAAATGATGGGCAGGTTATAGTTTGCCCCATTTCGAGAAACAGAATTGCTCACTTTTTAAAACGAAACAAAACACTATCAGTTTAGGCAATATCGAGTCAGAATTGTTGCAAATACTACTGTTTCGTTTTCTTCTCCCTCTTCACATTGCTGGTTCTCACTTTCTTTTTGTTGCACTTCCCTTACTTGGAAGTCTGTCGCTCTTCAAAGTATAGCTCTGGGAGTCTCTCTACTATGCAGCTCATGTTAACGGATAATAATGCCAATAATACTTATCTACCTGGTTCACTTGGGAATAGAAGGAATCACTTAGCTAAGGGTTTGGAAAAGGATGGCCCAATTAAAGAGAAATATATTGCATTTGTGTACACTCTTTGCTCTCGCAAAGATAGATTGGAGACCAAGTATTTGTGCTTGTTTGCTTGCTTGCTTAAAAATGTAATCAATACTTATATGTCATAAAAAGTGAAAGTTGGCACTAGTTCGCCCCTGCAGTGTCAAGTGTTTGGTGCAATAATGTGAAGAAACATGAATGTGAATGAAGTTGGGCATAGGCACCATGAGCAGCCGCTGTTCCTCAAGCTCAGAAAACTGGTTCTGTGATTATAGCAGTGCAGACGGCACAGTCCATTGCAAAATGAGGCTGCTTTGTGTGATCCTGTACAAAGGAAAGATTATGCATCAAAAATGTGTGTGCGTTTGTGTGTGTGTGTGTGTGTGTGTGAACTAATAATAACAATAACAATAACAATTTATTCTTTATATCCCGCCCATCTGGCTTCCCCAGCCATTCTTGGCGGCTCCCAATCGAATATTAAAAACACAATATGGCCTTAAACATTAAAAACTTCCCTAAAAATATATCAAATAATCAATCAATCAATCAATCAATCAATCCATATATTGACATGGCCTTAAGGGGGGGAGGGGACACAGAATCTTTTAAACTGTTGGAAGACCAACAGGAGCTGAAGAACATGTATTTTGGGACAAATCATCCCTAAGGGACGAGGATGAGAAGGTTCACGATCATCCAAATGGGAGAGCAGTAGAACCAGGCACTGAAAATGCAAGAGACAAACATGGCGGCAATTCATAGAGATTGATGCACCATAAAGGAAAATGCTCACATCAGAGGCGTTTGAAGAGAGAGGGCAGTACATGGGTATTCATATAGGAAGCTACGTTATATATTGAGTCAGACCAATCTAGCTCACTATTGTCCACACTGTCTGGAAGCAGCTCTCCGTGGTTCCAGAAGGGATGTCTTTCCTACCTCTACATGGAGATGCCTGATATTGAACTTGGGACCTTCTGCATGGAAAACAAGATGCCCCAGTCTCCAACTCACAGAGACGGTCCAGGAGGATACCATTATCGATAGTATTAAAAGCTGCTGAGACATCCAGCAGGAGCAACAGGTTTACACCCCCTGTCTCTTCCCCCAGGGAAGGTGAACAAGGCTGATTCCTCCCTGACAGATGACCATCCCCAGGGGAGACCTTCTCCAGGAGAGAGAACTGTGGTATGTCTTCCAAATACATAAGGTAGGTCCATGCCATAGCTAGCTGGTGAAGCACTTTGCAACACTCTATCCCATTCTCCCAATCTTTTATCTCTCTCTCTAGCAGGATCAAGAAACATATCCCAGGCGAAGGCAGAACTGGTTCAGTTTTCTGTGGCTCCCGCTGAGCACTCGGGCCAAATCAATGAGCTGCAATCTGAGATAATATTGTTCCATGTGCCCAATTCTACAAGCGCTGAGATCTCCAGCATATGTCCAGGGCCTGTGTGCTTATTTTCTCAACTGAAACATAAAGTTTCACTTCCGAAAATGAAATCACTGGATGTCAGAATGAATTCCTTGATTCATGAATGTGGTTCAAGATAAGCCAAGTTTGAAGGCTAAGAGAAATTAAGAATGATTGGAAACATGTTCCCAAGATTATCCCCCCCCCATATACATCAAAATATTGTTATTCAAGTATTTGCAGAAGGTTTTTTTCTTTTTTCTTTAGCATCTAGCTGCTTTTTAAGCATCTACATCCACATGGCAAATTATCCTAAATAATGACTTTAGATTCATGATCATCAGTAGGTGCTATTGACAGTTCTTACCCGCAGGATGTTATTGTTTTTCATTTCAGAAATTGATTTCAATACGTTAAGCTCACAACTAGCCATTGGGTTTTATTATTCTTATGTGAAATCCCCTCATCTACACCTCCTTGAAGCAATATGGGAACTGAAGTGCAGCTGTCCTTCAAAATCTGCACTTGGTCTTGCTTTTCATCCTCCCTCATGCGGTGGAAGAATTCCATGGTATTTGGCCTTGTGGAGAATACAAAATGGTGGCCAGGCTGCCAACACAGTTGCTAGAACGATTGCTAGCAATGGTGGGGGGAAGTGTAGGGAAAGTGAGAGAGGTTGTGCTACTGCTATTACTAATGCTGAACCCCACTCCTCCGGCTGAGAAACTGTGGGAGACTGTCCCCTCGTGCTAGAGAGATTCAGGATCATTTCTCTCTCACACGCACAATTTCTCTGCCAATATATAAAGGGGATAATTTCAAGAGGCTGTCTGAGCACAACTCTACTCGACTTGACTTTTGCAGTCTCTCTTCCCCATTTCCCTTTAAACACATTCTGCTTAGACATCCGGCACTTTTTAAATGGTCCCAAAGGATTACAGGAATCCTTCCCCAGAGGCTTCCCATCAGTAGAATGAAGCAAATGCTGCAGAGACAGAAACAGCAACTGAGAGGACCATTTCCACTCTTTGGAGATTTCCCAGTGGTTTCAACCAAAAAAGAAAAAGGCAAAAGGTTACAGAAAGCAGAGGCACAGCTAGCCATTTCTTTTCCCCATTTGTGAAATCTCCTGGGGCACTGATATTGGGAGAAGACATTCAAACTGACATCTATTTATTTGACATTCTACTGGTTGTCATTTCATTGGAATCATTTATCCAAGTAGCCCACTCAAAGGTTGCTTGAACAACTTTTGATGCATTGTGTTTCAGGAAAGAAGAAGCACATTTGTGTCACCCATCTGGATGAGTAATTTATTAACTTGCCGTTCAAGATCTGGAATGGCCAAGCAGATGAAAGTGGCTCTTTATTTGTCTTCACACATGAGATTTCAAGCAAGCATATACAGCAGGCATGGGGAACCTGTAGCCCTCCCAATATTATTGGACCAACTCCCATCATACATTGTTATTGACCATTCTGCCTGGGGCCTGGGGATGATAGGAGTTGGAATCTAACAACATCTGGAGGGCTACAGGTTCCCCATCCCTGATATACAGGGTGTTTGTGTGTGTACATGCTTAGATGTTTCTGGTTTTTTTTAATATGCAGTTTCAAAAATCAGGTATTTGCTACCCATTTTGACCTTCTATTTGCTGTATGGATGGATATGTAACTGTGAGCCACCAAGGCAGCCAAAGAACTTTCACAAACCATGTTCCTTGTGGCTATGAGTTAGTAGGTTTGTGAGGTTCCTTGAAGCTCTACCTTAACATTTTTGTAGTTCTGCTCCTATTTATAACTAATGGCAGTGGATGTCCTCTCTGCACTGCAGCCATGATAAATATATCAATAAAAGCACTATCATTAGATAACCTTGTTGACAGTCTCTGCAAAGGCAGGTGGGAAGCTGCGTCACCAAAGCATGGGACACAATGACTGGCTGCATAGCAACCTCCAACGAGCAGCCAGAGGTTACTTGGAGAAGTCTTCCCTTGCTTCTGCCACAGCACATATGAATGGCAGCATCAGAACACAGCAGCTCAGAGACTGAGACGGAAAGGCTGGGAGGACACTATCCACTATCATCCAGTGCTTTGAACATTGGCTTATAATCATCAGTTCATTTAGACTGGACTGCTGGCTGAACTGCTTATGTCTGGAGAAATGTGCACGAACACCAAAGTTCATACCAAGAACCAACTTAGTCTCTAAGGTGCTACTGGACAAATATATATATATATATATATATACATACACACACACACACACACACACACACACACACACATATATATATATATATATATATACACATACATATATATATATATATATATATATATATATATATATATATATATATTTCTACTGCTTATGTCAATGTACACACTTAAAACAGGATTGGTGTGATACAGTGGTACCTCAGGTTACATACGCTTCAGGTTACAGACTCCACCAACCCAGAAATAGTACCTCAGGTTAAGAACTTTGCTTCAGAATGAGAACAGAAATCATGCGGTGGCTGCACGGTGGCAGCGGGAGGCCCCATTAGCTAAAGTGGTACCTCAGGTTAAGAACAGTTTCAGGTTAAGAACGGACCTCCGGAACAAATTAAGTTATTAACCCGAGGTACCACTGTATTCTTATGGTTACTCTCAACTGGCAATGGATTTCGTTGTTTTGTCCCCCCGCCCTCCCCGTTACAGTTGCAAATGGGGGAGGAAAGAACACAAGAGAAAAGGTTATATGGTCTCCTGCCCTCCTTCATTAAAAAGATCCCACCCATATAGGCCCACTCATAGTTTGCAGTCACTTAAGGCCACTCCTCTTCCATTCATTTAAAACACTCTTGTGCCCCTTTAACTGTCATGGCTTCCCCCAAAGAGTCCTGGGAGCTGTAGTTTGTTAAGAGTGCTGAGAGCCCCCCATTCCCCTCACAGAGCTACAGTTTTCACGGGTGGTGCTGTGGTCTAAACCACTGAGTCTCTTGGGCTTGCCGATCAGAAGGTTGGCGGTTTGAATCCCCCTGACAGTGTGAGCTCCTGTTGCTCTGTCCCAGCTCCTGCCTCCCTAGCAGTTCAAAAGCACGCCAGTGCAAGTAGATAAATAGGTACCTTTATGAGGGGAAGGTAAATGGCGTTTCCATGTGCTCTGGTTTCCGTCACGGTGTCCCATTGCGCCAGAAGCAGTTTAGTCATGCTGGCCACATGACCTGGAAAGCTGTCTGTGGACAAACGCCGGCTCCCTCGGCCTGAAAGTGAGAAGAGCGCCACAACCCCGTAGTTGCCTTTGACTGGACTTAACTGTCCAGGGGTCCTTTACCTACAGTTTCCAAAGTGGTCTAACAATCAATCCCTCTAGCTCTGGGAATTGTAGATGGGTCGTTGGTCTCATTAAGCAGAATTTCAGGATTTCTGCCCACCCAACCCAGCCACCAAGGGATCCTACCAACACGACTAAAACCTGTGTCTTACACTCCTTGAATTGCCTTTTGAGATTTGTACTGTATACCTTCTTAATAAAATTGCCCATTTTTGAATCTGCATTTTTCACCAGTCATAGATTGTAGAATGGCAATAAGAAAAGAAGAAGAAGCAAGGGCTTGTTCGGACCCTTGAGCAGAAAGATCTAGTCTGAGATTTACAAGTGAGATGCATTGCATCGTTTCATCCATTCCAGGCTTTCTTTTTCCTTTCCAGGATGAAGTAGAAGTGTAAGTAAATAAACCGTCTTCTTTCATATGACACATCTGGGTTATAGCCAGCTTTTCAGAGGTGGGGGGGGGGAGGCTGCTCTAAAAAAAAAAATCTGTTATGCCAAACGTGAGCTATAATAATCTTTACTGTAAAATGCAGACAGAAAAGCAAGGAAAAAATGGGAAATCACTCCTAAAAAATAAAGAAATAAGAGCAAAATAATGAATAGTCTTCTAGTATTTAGTCTTTAATTTCTTGAGGTGTGTGGCAAATGTTTTTCTGAACTAATGTGTCCATTGCAACTTATCGATTTTAAACATGCTTGACAGAGCAGTTATTATTGACAAAGGACATGCAAAGTGATGGTGTAATGATCAGTCTATAAATTAGGCAAATGATTCAACGTAAGGCCTCTTCACTAGATACACTAAGGGTGAAACTAGGCATGATGTCAAGTTTGTCTTTGCACTTAATGTACGTGTGTGTGTGTGTGTGTGTGTGCGCGCGCATGCACACATTTTCCTAAAAAAATAAATAAATGCAAATAGCAGGGTTTTTTGTGGGGGCTGATAATTAGCACCTGCTCTTTGCACTTTTAAAAACAGCATGCTAAGTGCAAATCCACATATATCTTGGATCAAATCTACACCATACACTTAAAACTTATGCATATCATTTTTACAGCCATGGCTTCTCCTGAAAGAATCTTGGAAACTGAATTAACCCCTCCCAGAGCTACACTTCCCAACACCTTTAACAAACTATCATTCCAAAGATTATTTGGGGGAGGCTGTGTGTGCTTGAAACCCGCTTTAAATGTATGGTGTGGCTATTATTAATGTCTAGTTTAGCTGTAAAGCCTGCCTGAAATGTTTCAGCTCCCCACAGCAATGCCTCTGAATGGCAATGCTTAAGGGCTACAAGCAGATATTTGAAAAGCTTCTTACCCTGGGCACCAATCCAAACACACATAGCATCCTTATATCATCGCTACATATCATGGTAATGGTTGGCACTGGTGCAGTGATACATCAAAAGCACAAGAGGCTTTTGAAAAATAGTGCCCATCCTGCCCCGAGCACCACCACAGGGATACACTCTTTGGCAGTCTCCACACTGACCCTTGTTTTTCTTCCAGTAATGTCGATGGGAAAAGATTTTTCTTTTGAGCTTGCAAAAGCAGAACGTTTCAGCCTGGAGTGTGGGAAGCATCCATGTCCTGCTCCCCTCTAGCCACACAGAAGTGAGAGTGTTTGATTCTCACACATGGACGTTATCCAGTGCCAGATTTACTTATACGCTAAACAAGCTATAGCTTAGGGCCCCACTCTCTTGGGGCCCCCCAACAAAATTTAAAGGGAAAAAACCCTGGACGTACATTTCCAAAATATAAGATAAAAAAACAAATAAAATAAAACCTACATACAGCAACCATGTTTTGTGTTGTGTAGGCTCCTAAGATGTTAAGTAATGGGCCCCGCATGCTAGCCTGCTCCCTAAAATATCACTGGTTTGCTCATTTCTATATATAGTGGTACCTTGGTTCTCAAACTTAATCCATTCCAGAAGCCTGTTCCAAAAACAAAGTGTTCCAAAACCAGGGTGCGCTTTCCCATAGAAAGTAATGCAAAACGGATTCTGACGCCCAGCAGAATTTGGCGCCTGCAACCTAAAAGGGAAAAAACTGAGCCGACGCTTGGTGGGAGCAGCGCACACACCCTCGCTCACTCAACCCCCTCGTTCGGTGTTCCCCGGACTCTCACCTGGCGCCCTGGCACCCCGCACCACTAGCCTCTATGGATAAGACGGGCCTGGTCTTTGGAGAACAGTCTTTAACCGCCCTCTCCCAGGACTAGGTATGCATTGAGAACAGAAAACTCAGATGCAGAAAGCTCTGATTAGCCGACACAGGGATGATGTCAGGGAGGGGGTTGGGCTTTACTCAGAGCAATGCCATTATTGAATAGGGACTACATTCCTTTGTCTCTCTCTGTGAATACTGAATAAATTACGTGGTAAGGACTCTTTGTGTTTATCTGCTTTTTTCGCTGCCACCAGAGGAGGGATAGGATCCTCTGAACCTTGACAGGCAGCATATATGGCACCCCTGAGGCCTCAACACAGGCGAGTCAAGGTGCATAGTATAAAAGACTGGTTATTTATTTTGGCACCTGGGGCAAATAATAATAATAATCCCATAGCGACCTTTTCCACTCCTTGTTAAGTTAAAACACAATGAGTTGTATCCAACTAAGTCCTGCTCAGAGTAGACCTATTGAAATTAATGGGGCTAAGTTACTCATGTCCGTTAATTTTAATGAGTCTATTCTGAGTAGGACTAACTACAGCCCAATAAAAAGAAATTAAAACGCTAACTATTTTATTCCTTTTCATGAAACTTAAAAATCGGCCGTGGGCAATGGCCACCTCACTCTGCCTAAGGGTAGGCGGTCCTGACATGAGAATATATAATTAAGATTTTTTTTAACGAAGGCAGTGGGACAGCATAAATGTAAGATTAAAAAGTGGCTTCTCCAGAAAACCAATGAAAACAACCGTCAGCTAGGCCAGCCAAATGCCTGTCGGAAAAAGAGGCAGACTTATTCAATCGCAGCAGTCAGGCTTATTTGACAGCTGATGGTCTTTTAAGTATTCTGGTCCTAAGTCACAGACACACATGGAAAAATCTGGAGGCAGCTGTATGGGGGAATGACGCACCACTTCACCTGCACATCACCACTGCTGTTCTAAAAGCCATTCAAAGAAAAGCTACTCTAGCTCACTATGTCTATTCTCTTTGTTGCAAACCACTCTCAAGGTTTTCCCGCAGTAGTATATAGAAAGGCAGTTGTATCAAAAAGGATCCAAATGGGGACGGACACACACACACACACACACACACACACCTCTAGCATTGCAGGGCTCACCAGTGGAGAGATGAGCTAGGGGTCAGGGCTAACCCTAAGGGCACCATGAATATAATTGGTTAAACTAATGAGGTCGTTTGCCAGTTCTGGCTGAGGTGGAATTCCTGTTACCCATGAGCAGTGAAACCAGTGTCATGTATGCAAGAGCGTGACCGGTCCACAAAATTGGTAAGAATCAGTTAAGGTGAAACCTAACGAATGAATGTTGGAGGGGAAAGCAACTCCATGTAAGGAACAAGGGGGATTCTGATAGGTGCCGTGAAAACCAAAACTAAGAATTTGTCAAGAATGTATAATTTGCTGTTGAAATGGAATACTCAGGATGAAACGGTAAAATCTGTTATGATTAAATGGGCACAAGATGTTGGACATAACATTATGATGGCTGACTGGGAACAGTTATGGACCACAGGTATGAAGTTCACGGCATGTAATGCCTTAAGAGAGAATATAATGAAAATGATATACAGGTGGTACATGGCACCAGTCAAGCTTGCGAAAATTTATCACTTGCCCGATAATAAATGCTGGAAATGTAAAGAGACGGAAGGTACATTCTTTCACTTTTGGTGGACATGCCCAAGGATTAAGGCTTTCTGGGAGATGATCTATAACAAAATGAAAAAGGTATTTAAATATACCTTTCTGAAGAAACCAGAGGCCTTTCTCCTGGGCATGGTCGGCCAATTGGTGCCAAAGAAGGACAGAACTTTATTTATGTATGCCACAACAGCAGCAAGAATACTTATTGCAAAGTATTGGAAGACACAAGATCTACCCACTCTGGAAGAATGGCAGATGAAGGTGATAGACTATATGGAACTGGCGGAAATGACTGGCAGAATCCGAGACCAGGGAGAAGAGTTGGTGGAGGAAGATTGGAAGAAATTTAAAGATTATTTACAGAAACATTGTAAAATTAATGAATGTTAGAATGATGTTGGAATGAATCTAGGTGATTTTAGCAAAAATGTATCAAAGATTTAAGAAAAATAGACTGTTAATTGGTGAAAAGAGGGAAAGTAAACTTATATCAAGATCAAGATAAATTTTCAGGATAAAAATTTTGAAGAGAGGGAAAGGATTTGCTGAAATGGATAATTGACTTAGAATACAAAAAAGGGAGGTGTGAGGAGGTCAGGGAAACAAGCAAATGAAAGATAAGTTATGGGAAGGTTCGATTTGTTTTTTTGTTTTTTGTTTTTTCTTCTGTTTTTTATTGTAATTATCTTTCTGTTTTTTATTGTGATGTGTTGGTTTTGTTATTGTTCAATTTGGTGTTTTTTCTTTTGCCTTTTTGTAAACTTAAAACTTTAATAAATACTATTTAAAAAAAAAAAAGGAAAGCAACTCCATGTAAGGAACAAGGGGGATTCTGATAGGTGCCGTGAAAAAAATGGGTGGAACAAGTTGCATTTCAAGGACTGTGGCTGGATGAAGAGATGGTGAGATGCTGAGGGAATAAAAGGCGGTTGGGTTGGGGACAAACAGCTGACACATATTTTGTCTATATCGTTTGTATCCTTGTGGAAGGCTCTCACAGACTCGTTGAACTATGTCCAGTAATGCATTACAGTCATACCTCATGTTACGTCCGCTTCATGTTACGTTCTTTCAGGTTATGTCCTGTGGCGACCCGGAAGTACCGGAAAGGGTTACTTCCGGGTTTCGCCGCTCATGCATGCGCAGACGCACAAAATGATGTCGCGCGCATGCGCAGAAGCGGCGAATCGCAACCTGCTCGTGCGCAGACATGCCGCTGTGGGTTGCCCTCTTTTCATGTTGCGAATGGGTCAGAACGGATCCCGTTTGCAACCAGAGGTACCATTGTATTGAATAAAGTCTGACTAATTGAAAATTTGGTGTGTGATCCTCCATACCTGAACCCCCGAGGGGAGTTTCCCCCACATGGCTCAATAAGACCTTATATCAGAATAAGTGAATCAAAGCAGGCTTGGGGAACATCACATGATTAAAAAAACCCCAAACACTCCTGGGAGTACAGAAGATGCATTCTTTACAGTGTGCATGATTCATAGCCTCCCCCTACCCACCTCTACACATCCACACTCATTCTGAGAAATCTCAAGACTTGTAGCACCTTCAAAATGTCACTGGGGAGTTAGAGGAAATCTAGAGAATTTATTAGACTTTCTTGCTATTTAATCAATCATGGTTTGGCAGCTGGGCTGGAAAGTTTGCAATTAATCTAATCTGGGGGTGGGGAGGATCCACTGAATGATAACTGATCAGCCTTACTTAGCAGCCAGGGAGGGTGCTTGCCAAAGGCCACTGAGCTTGGACCCCTCCAGCAGCACCATCCCAGAGGTGGAGCCCACTCTTTATCTCCCCATTTTGTTGTTGCCATCCGTCTGCCTTGAGAGACAATGGTGTGTGCCTCCAAGCATGAATTCCAAGGGGTGCATTAGTGGCACTGAAGTGACCTCCGCAGGGTGCAAGCCTGGCCAGTGTGTATGGAGGTCCTGGGCTTCCCAGATGACAAGACCCTCTTCTTGGCCTCGCTAATGTGGTTCACAAGAAATCAGAGAAATACATTTGGCAGCAGTTTCACTACAGGAGTTGCCATAAGGAGGCCTACAAAGCGCTGTCCGACCAGAGGGACTCCACTCTGGATTTGTGTAAGGTTTTCTCCTTAGCCTTTTCTTCTCCCAAAGATGTCCAACAAGGCAGAGGAGGTTTAGAATCAGACTTTTCCTTCCCCTAGATGGGCTGCCTTCCCGAGTTGACCAGCCCCATCTGCCCCATCTCTCCTTATTACCCATGCTACAATCAGTAGACATGGCTGAATCTGTCGATTTCAGTTTCTCTAAGTTTGAGTGCAAAATATGGTCTGAAGCTCAACATCAAAAAAAACAAAGATCATGGCCACTGGTCCCATCACCTCCTGGCAAACAAAAGGGGAAGAAATGGAGGCAGTGAGAGATTTTACTTTCTTGGGTTCCATGATCACTGCAGATGGCGACAGCAGTCACAAAATTAAAAGACGCCTGCTTCTTGGGAGAAAAGCAATGACAAACCTAGACAGCATCTTAAAAAGCAGAGACATCACCTTGCCAACAAAGGTCCATATTGTTAAAGCTATGGTTTTCCCAGTAGTGATGTATGGAAGTGAGAGCTGGACCATAAAGAAGGCTGATCGCCAAAGAATTGATGCTTTTGAATTATGGTTCTGGAGGAGACACTTGAGAGTCCCATGGACTGCAAGAAGATCAAATCTATCCATTCCTAAGGAAATCAGCCCTGAGTGCTCACTGGAAGGACAGATCCTGAAGCTGAGGCTCCAATACTTTGGCCACCTCATGAGAAGAGAAGACTCTCTGGAAAAGACCCTGATGCTGGGAAAGATGGAGGGCACAGGGAGAAGAGAACAACAGAGGATGAGATGGTTGGACAGTGTTCTTGAAGCTACCAGCATGAGTTTGACCAAACTGCGGGAGGCAGTTGAAGACAGGAGTGCCTGGCGTGCTCTAGTCCATGGGGTCACAAAGAGTCGGACACGACTAAATGACTAAGCAACAACAACAACAAAAATTCAGTTCACCACATTTCCATCTGCATTCTCTCTCTCTCTCTTGCTCGCTCTCGCTCTCTGTCTCTCCGCATGTGTCTTCAAGAAAATCCAACAGTATTTCAGTGCTGTCCCAAGAAGTAGAGCTGGCCACCAACTTGAATGGTTTTAAAAGAGAAATAGATAAGCTTGTGGAGGATAAATCTCTTAGTGGCCATTAGCCATGATGGCTGTGTTCTGTCTCCAATGTCAGAGGCAGTATGCCCCTGAATACCAGTTGCTAGGGACATCAGGTGGGCATAGTGCTGTTGTGCTCAGGTCCTGTTTGGGGGCATCAGGTGGTCACTTGGGGGAAGGGCCATAACTCAGGGGTAGAACATTTTCCTTGTGTGCAGAAGGTTCCATGTTCAGTCCTTAGCATCTCCAGGTAGGGATGTGAATGACCCCCACTGGAGAGCTACTGCCAGTCAGTGTAGGCAATTCTAAGCTCGATGAGCCAATGATCTTCCTATAGGTTTCTATGCGACAGGATCCTGGAATTGATGGATTGATCCAACAGCCCCCTCTTATGTTTTTTGTGTGCAGCTCTCCCAATATACACATTTTTGTGTGCAGCTTTCCCTAACATACGCCGTTGTTGTTTGTACAAGCTGTTTGACCTATTTTAATGCATTTTCTTTACCTTTATGAATAGATGCATTTTTACATACAGTTCCCCCTAATATATGCATTTTTGTATGTATTCTTTGGTTGAAGAACTCTATTCCCAAAGTGGAAGAAGTGTGAATTCTGAAGGTTATCTGTATTTCAATTTGCATATTGCAACAGGAAGTTTGAATCCCCGTGACGGAATGAGCTCCCGTTGCTCGGTCCCGGCTCCTGCCCACCTAGCAGTTCAAAAGCACGTCAAAGTGCAAGTAGATAAATAAGTACCGCTCTGGCGGGAAGGTAAACGGCGTTTCCGTGCACTGCTCTGGTTTCCAGAAGTGGCTTAGTCCTGCTGGCCACATGACCTGGAAGCTGTACGCCGGCTCCCTCGGCCAATAAAGCAAGATGAGCGCCGCAACCCCAGAGTCGGCCACGACTGGACCTAATGGTCAGGGGTACCTTTACCTTTACCTTTACAGGAAGTGCAGATTAGGGCTCCCCCATCCTTACGCAGACGTTGAGATTCCTATATTGCAGGGCGATACACTAGATGACCCTCAGGGTTCCTTCCAACTTTACAAGTCTATGATTCCTTCAATGGGATTTATTCCCATGTAAATGTAGGAATCAGAAAAAGCTGCCTTATACTGAGTCACACTATCGGTCCTTCTTCCTCAGTATTATCTACAGTGATTGACAGAGGCTCACCAAGATTTCAGACTGGGTTCTCTCTCAGGTCTACCTGGTGATGTGGGGGATTGAACCTAGGACCTTCTGCATTCAAAGCAGATGCTCTCCCACTGAGCCACAGCTTCTGCCCTATGGATGCAGACCTGAGAAGCTCTTTTTGCCTGCTTTATATAAAACAGTTCTTATTAAGACAAGTGCAGTGGTTTCATCGTAGAATTAGATGCTAAGACGCTCTTCAGCAGAAAAAGTAGCAAGAAGAATGGAACAATACTGCATCCAAATTAGGTAAAGGGCATTTAGACCCATTGGAACAGACTCTCTTTTCACTAACAATAATAGCAACTATAAATCCAGCCACTCTCTTAAGATTTTTCACTTGGTCAGCAGAAGTCAGCTGTTATATTTCATCGTGGTTTAAAAACTAAAAGAGCAGTAGGTGGGAAGGAGCAACCTCTGGCTGGGTTCCAGGGCTATTTGCTGCATTTGGTTCAATGGAAATTGAGAGCAATAATAGGCTAGGTTTTGCACCGAGCCATCAGCCCTTGCTTAGAGGAGCAATATTTTTGGGGATGCAAATTCTGATGCCCTATTTTGCTTCAAGGAACCAAATGCAGGTAACATCTGGCAGCAGGCTCCATCTTAGAGCCTTGTTCTAAGGCAGCACTTTGCATCTGCAGTTTCCCTAAACACCTTTTTTAATTTTAATTTTCTTCTTTAAAAAAAGAAGACGGCCCAACTAATTGGTGACAACTTTTAAGGCGATCAAGAAGTGTTTGATCCATTAATCTACCCGGTTAATCATCAAAACGCTGCAACTCAACTTCTAAATACATATGCATAAGATCAGGCTGTAAATCTTTCAGGAGCAGAAATTGGCAGGATGTGCAGAGTGTCTGCTGTTACTGGTACCCCTTTTCTGTTTCCGACAGATAGTACTGCAACTAGAGGAAAATCCCCTTCGAAATATTCACAGACAGAGCTAGAATGGCCAATGGAGAAAGACTCTTGTCTGTTTCTTTCATGCTTAGGGCCAAGCTAGACATGACCATAAATATGTGTTTGCATCTCTGTAAGCTGCCCAGAAAACTTTGCATTATTCGGTGGCTTAGATGTAAACAAGAAACAAACATGAAAATCTAATTCTCTTTTCCGGCCCTGATCCAGTTAACTACCAGCCCCCACTCCAGGTGATGCATTTTTCATTTTCAAAAAACACAAGAATTAAAATCAAATCCTAATCAATTAGATGCAAGGATACATTTGACTCCATTTGCCTCTTCCAACAATCTTTGGTTGCCTGTTCACCTGCCTCTTGTTCATTTAATTAAAAAAAACAGAAATCAAATTTACATCTGATTTACTCCTGAAAAACCCTTCTACAGAGAATAACTTTCTAAAGAAGCCTTAACATCCAAGGACATCCATCTGTGTGCCAAATTAAAATGAATCAGAACACTAAGTGCATTTTTATGTACACTTTCCTCTAATATATATGGTTTTGTTGGGATGGAGAACTGCCTTGCAAAATTCAGATAAGTGCAAATTTCAAAGGATAGCTATGATTCAGTTCACATTTTGTTTTTGGAAAATGTGAACCTGATAGATTTAGCTTTAAGTGTGTGCTGAATCCAGTTTCTTCTCTATCCCTACTCCATCCTGACTGACAAGAACCAGCACAGTTTTGGATGTAACAGTGGACCCACCACTCCAGCTTGGATTGCTCTGGTGCATTGCAACCACATGCCTGCTTCATCAGAAGTCCCCCTGTGTCTAATTGCAAGGGTGCACATTTATATCATTCTGATTATTAGATCAGATACGTCTTGAAATTATCTAGGTCTTGCTGGCAATAGTGGAATTGACAGCTGCCAACTTTAAAATAATAGGGAGACAAGTCCAGAAACAATTTGCGGAGTCCTACTAATCCATTGAGGGACACGGGTGGTGCTGTGGGTTAAACCACAGAGCCTAGGACTTGCTGATCAGAAGGTCAGCGGTTTGAATCCCTGCAATGGGGTGAGCTCCCGTTGCTCGGTCCCAGCTCCTTCCCACCTAGCAGTTCGAAAGTGCGTCAAAGTGCAAGTAGATAAATAGGTACTGCTTCGGCAGGAAGGTAAACGGCGTTTCCGTGCGCTGCTCTGGTTCGCCAGAAGTGGCTTAGTCATGCTGGCCACATGACTGGGAAGCTGTACACTGGCTCCCTCTGCCAATAAAGTGAGATGAGCGCCACAACCCCAGAGTCGGGCACGACTGGACCTAATGGTCAAGGGTCCCTTTACCTTTACCTTACTAGTCCATTAAGTCTCCCTATCCCCCCATCATCTACAGTTATTGTTTGGTAGGAAACTTTGACGGTACAGTGGTATCTCGGGTTAAGAACTTAATTCGTTCTGGAGGTCTGTTCTTAACCTGAAACTGTTCTCAACCTGAAGCACCACTTTAGCTAATGGGGCCTCCTGCTGCCGCCACGCCACCATAGCACGATTTCTGTTCTTATCCTGAAGCAAGGTTCTTAACCCGAGGTACTATTTCTGGGTTAGCGGAGTCTGTAACCTGAAGCGTCTGCAACCTGAGGTACCACTGTATAATGATTGTCCCGATACTGATTCTTCAGAAGAAAGTTTGCTGTTCCATGTGCATAATTTGGGGGTGTTTAACATCTGTTCCTGGGAGGCCTGCCTTACCTTCTTTATAAATGGATGCTCCTCCACACTGTGATAAATGTGATCTTGCACAAAGCAATAAAAAACCAAGGATGTCATCTCAAGAGCATGAACAGAGAAGAAGGATACAGGTGCCAAAATCTTCTCTCCTCTGCAGGCATATTAATAAATTTAATAAATTGGCAGCAATGTACTTTCCAGGGGGAAGGCAAGCATGAAACAGGCCTAAGCGTTGGGGAGGGGGTTGTTTTGCGTTTGTTGCAAAAAGGTGTTTGGCACAAAAGTCCAATGGAGTCAAAAGTCAATGAAAGAATAAACTAGAAATGGGCAACTTGGAAACTTGGGGCCAAAGTTCAGACCTTTACAGCAGGTGTGGGCCAACTGTGACACACCAGGTGTTGCTGTACTACACCTCCCAGCATTCCTGACTGTTGGCCATGCAGGTTGGGGCTGATAGGAGTTGTAGTCCAACAACATCTGGGATGGGCACTGATTCTCCACACCAGCATGACTCTATCACACTTCTGATTCTCAGAGAGAGCCTAAGCACATACAGCTGCACAGGCTCAGCCACACCCACCCACCCCAAAGTTCTACTCAGTGTATGACCAATGACAATCAGGAGGCAGGGGTCAACAGGGTTCATTCCACTGCCCCCGTTAGTTATTGGCTATATGTATGGAGGGAGCTCTTGTGATCATCTCTATAGGGTTGCACTTGGTGTGCTTTCATTATGAGACTTTGATTTCATAAGTCCAGAAACTGCAAAAATATATGATGACAGAACCATAATGCACCAAAAAAATCAACGCTGCAATACTCAACCAAGAATTAAAAACAACAACGCCACGTAGAAACCAAATGCTATTAATCAACTGATTCAAGCAAATATTTCTAAAGTTTTCTAAAAGCCAGCGTGACATAGTGGGACTAAGTGTTGGGAGTAAGAGCTGGGAGACCAGGGTTCTTTTACTTCTCACTTGGTTGTGAAGCTCATTGGGTGAACCTGGGACAGTCACTGCCTCTCAGCCTAACCTGCCTCACAGGATTGTTGTGAGGATCAAACAAGGAAAGAGAGAATCATGTATGCCACCTTTAGCTCCTTGGAGGAAAGGTGAGGCATTAAATAAATAAATAAATAAATGTTGATGATGATGATTTGAGTTATTGCGTTTAGGACTGCAGGCAAACTTGGAATAGATCTTGTATACAATTTCCCAAACTCTCTCTCTCTCTCTGTGTGTGTGTGTGTGTGTGTGTGACTTCTAAATTTACTGAAACAAGGTTTACAGCACAGTCCTACACATGCTGTTGGACTTCAACTCCCATCAGCCTCTGCCAGCACAGCCAATGGTGAGGGATGATGGGAGCTGTAGTCCAGCAACTACAACTGGAAGAACACAGGTCCCTCACTCCTGGCTAGCTGCATATCATACTAGAGAAAGCTTTCATTTCATAATTTCTTTACAGTGAATCTTACAATTCATCAATTTCACTTTAATAAGCAATGAAATGTACCAGGGAAATTACAATCAACTCTGATGTGTCTTAATTTCCAAGGACATTCATTTATTTGCCAAATTAAAACGAAACCCAACACTAGGTTCTTTGTCTCTTTAAAAGCTAATGAATGATAATTTACAATGGATTCTAATAGGTTTTTTTTAAAAAAAAAGTTTAAAAAGTAATTGAGAAAGCAAAACTATATCCCAACATAGAGAACTGTGATCTGAAAGCATAAAGAAACACACACACGCAACAATGATTGATAAAGACAGCCAATAGGTCCATAAATTAGAATTAGCACATGAAACTGTTTCTAATTTCAATGGAAGCAATTATTCATTACACATGTCAATGAGATGGAAACCTGCTACAACTTTTCAAATTAGAAAACATAATTGACACTGTTTAAGGAAATGAACCCTGTCTACATACTTTGATCTTCTAATGAGCTCAGGCCATAGAATCATAGAACTGTAGAGCTGGAAGCTGCCCCAGGAGTCAACTAAACATCCATGACTTATGACCATCCATCCTCTGTTTTAAAACCTCAAACAAAGGAGAGCCCACCAGCTTCTGAGGTAGTAAGAGCTGTTCCACTGTTCAACAGCTCTTACTGTCTTCCAAACGTTTAGTCAGAATTCACTTTCTTGTAATTTGAATCTTTTGGTTCAGATTCTAAGGATGTATCCAGACACTCCATGCTTGCAGTGGTGAATGGTCACTTTAAACTGTGAAGGTTCATTATTGTTTCACAAGTTGTGTATGTCTTTAAGGGCCAGGGCCAGAGCAGATAATGAGACCCAGTCTTACAGCTGTGAAACATAGCAGGTGCTACTGAGTTGTATTGATTAAGCTGTGTCAGCAATTGGGTGTAGTATATAAGGAGCAGCACCTAGCTCTCCCATTACCCTGGGGAATGGGTTGGTGGTTGGGTCTGGTTTGTTGTTGATGTATTTAGTGTATAAGTTTTTGTTTTTGTAATTAAAACCTTGTTTAAGTTATTTTTGAGTCCCTTTTTAATGCATGGTCTCCCCAGCAAGCTCTCTGCAGTGCTACTAAACTGCAAATAGCCAACATGCAGATCTGCACACTAGAATGCAACTGACAGTACAGGAAGAGTACTAGGAAAAGACAGGGACACTTCCTCTATGGGGCAACCCAGTCACATGGTTCAATTGTCACTGCAGAAAGCCACATATCTGGGTAGAGCAGTTCACCCTGGTCCAACACTGGTCCATGAAAGCCACAGGAACGACCCTAAGATGAAGTGCCCTGTGCTTCTCAGCACCAATATTAGAGTGCTCTGAATCTATCCTGACACACAGATGCAAAGGATGGGTGACCAAAGATTGTATCTAATGCTAGTCCTACTCAGAGTAGACCCACTGGAAACAATGGACTCAGAGTCTTTAATTTCAGTGGGTCTACTCTGAGCATAACATAGATACAACCCATGATGTTAAACTAGTATCACAGCAACATGATGCCTGAAGATAACATTCTCATAAATGAATATTTCGATTAAGAACAAGAAGAACAACAACAAGCTCAAACTGTACATTATGAGAGTGCTCACTGAAATATTGGGGCAATTCCTTATGGATCTGTTGAAATTAATGATATCCATCTGCTACTATTTGTCTTTTGATTTTTGCATTTTCTCTAGCTCACAAGACTGATCTTATATGACATAGAGCAGAAGGATTCCATCTCAAAATTACAGTCTTCCTATTGCTATGGTTGAACAAGTTCCATGGGGATTGTCATTTTTCCATCTGAAAACAGTAATCATTCCTCCCTTTTTTTTTTAAAGAGAGGGGGAGGGTGCTCAGAAAAGCAAATGATGTGGAAAAACAACCTGTCAGCAGAAAAGAGAATAACATTTTAAGATCTTGTGGCACATTCTGAGAAATTCCAGGTGTCAGAGTGAAAGCTGTAATCTGCCTCACCCACATAGAAAGGGGAAAAATACAGGAGTTTCATTTCTCCAACCTGACACTCCTTTTTCAAAAACGGATTCTGCATTTTGTGTAAAAGTTTTTGTTGGCTCGGCTTTATTCTGAAACAAAAGAAAATAATTTGGAATAAATGATAATTTTTATCAGAAGGCCAGCAGTGGTCCTGGTGGATTTCAGCCAGCATGATGGATGATAGACACATCAAATCCTACCTATATCCACATTGTCTTTCATTGAAACAACCAATAATGCAAAATGGCTAATAGGTACTTACATGTATGTACATGTGCATAAGAAGTACATAAGAAATGCCCTGCTGGATCAGGCCAAAGGCCCATCTTGTCTAGCATTCTGCTCTCACAGTGGCTAACCGGATGTCTGTAGGAAGTCCACAAGCAGGATTTGAATCATTGTAGAGTTGGAAGGGACCCAGAGGATCATCTAAGTCCAGTCTCTTGCAGTGCACTGATCCACCAGGTTTCTTCTTAATGTTGTCCTTGACAGCCTGAAACTTAAGGCAGTTATTATCCTTTCCTTTGAAAATTGGCAAGGCGGGCGTTTTCACTTACCAAGACTTTGTTGGGCTTGTTCTGGTACGCTTACAGCTTACTCCTCAACCAAGTTATCATAGATCATCACCATATCTAAGACCGGACCTCAAAACTAGCCCAAGTGAGGCAATAGAAGAAGATGCACTTGTCTCTTTGACATTTCGGAGGCAAGGGGGCACATCGTCTGTACACGTTAAGAAAAGGAATTGAATCCATTCTCTGGGCAAAACCTCCATTTAGGCATCTTGGCAAGACTCGTTCCACTGAGCAGGATCTTCCTTGCTGTGAGTCATACTTTGTGTAAAATCTATGGAAAGAAATAAGCATAAAACACACACCATTTAGACTCTGAGAGTGAACTGATATTGCATAAGTAGCAATGGGCAAATTACCACCCCTATACTCTGGAATTCAGCCAAGTAAACCAAGCAATTCCCCCCACCAAAAAAAAAAAAACTTGGGGAATAGGTTGATTTCTTCTGTGGCTAATTCAGAGCATCATTGGGACCACATCAGGGTTCTGAAGGGCATCCCCCATCGTTCTGCATGGACACTGAGGTCCAGTGCCGAGGGCCTTCTGGTGGTTCCCTCACTGCGAGCAGCCAAGTTACGGGGAACCAGGCAGAGGGCCTTCTCAGTAGTGGCGCCTGCCCTGTAGAACGCCCTCCCACCAGATGTCAAAGAGAAAAGCAACTACCAGACTTTTAGAAGACATCTGAAGGCAGCCCTGTTTAGGGAAGCTTTTAATATTTAATAGTTTATTGTATTTTAGTGTTCTGTTGGAAGCTGCCCAGAGTGACTGGGGAAACCCAGCCAGATGGGCGGGGTATAAATAATAATAATAATCATCATCATCATCATCATCATCATCATCACCCCAAATTAAGGTCTAAACCTCAACTCTCTTGTCAGTCTCTTTTGTTCTGTCTTCCCATCCCATTTATTTTACCTGGGTCAGTGAGCATAACTCTACAGTTCTACGATTTTACCGTGAAAAGGAAAAAGGAAGGAAACGCATGCATGCCTCAGCTGCACTGTCCCACAATAAATACCCACCTAGAAGCAGCCAAAGTCTAGTTGTCCAATCAATGTTTTTGTGAATTTATCCACTAATGGAGATTTTAAATTCCTTGGGGAAGAAACCACTCCCATTGCTTATGAAATTCTCGGAAGTGCCATTTACATTGATAGCACTGTATAAATAAATTATCAACAACAATCATCTCCTTGAGCTCAAACTGTAAATAGCATTAATTTTCATTATAGTAATAAGTCACAAGATTCTCTGTTAAAAACAAGCAAGCCCTTCTATGATTTGTGATTCGCACTTCTCTTCCAGGTGGGAAGTTGACTGACAGCCTCCTCTTAATGACGCTCAAATGGCGCTGTAGTCAAGGACTTAGCATCCGGAGGCCAGCTGCCATTTAGTAAAATGTGAAGCCTAAGGTAATATGAAGTTATGAGCCACATCGCATCTTTCATCCATCACACGAAAGGTCCTAAAGTATATTTATCTCGAGTCTGGTTAATTGGAAAAGGTAGCAGGCGAGAAAACCTTGGCGTGGAAGGGGCTTGTCTTTTAAAGAACATTGGCTTCTGGAAAATCTGGGATGGATTCTCCTACCCTATCATAAAAAAAACATTAAAACTATGGGGAGGGAGGTTAAAGAGGCAGGAAATAAGTCTCCTCATTAACTAATTCACTTTGAAAAGCATTTTAGGATTTGATCTTTTGATTCCTGAGAGGTTATCCTGGGGGGGGGGCACAGGATACTGCAGACCTCCCCTGCCATTGGAAGAGAGGGAGATCTGCCAATGGGGGTTCTTCCTTGGCCAGCAGTGGAAAGCTCTGCTGCCATGGCCAAGCCACCATCAATATTCAATGGGAGGTACTGGCAGAATGTACTGGGGGCATGGATGGGGGGGGCTCTGTGTTCCATAGTCCTCTTTTCTCTGGACCAACCCATGGAATGAGTGAAAGTGGGGGGACGTTAAAAGAACCCCACCCCTCACCTTCTGTCCTGGTTGATGTGAAAATGGCAGGGCTTGGGAGATGGTGGTTCCTCTGCCAGACTCTTTCCCCTAACCTCCATAGAATTGCTATGCCAAAATATCTCTGTAGTCTATGTGACAATTTTGTGCTGCAGGTGATTCCTATTGCTGCCACCCCTCAAAACACACACACACACACATAATTATGACAAAATTTACAAATGAGAAACTGAGATTAGAAAGAAGCTAGTGGAAGGCATCATAGAATTAGCAGGAAATGACTGCCTAATGGTCAGGAGCAACAACAACGGAATACTTTCACATGTTCAAAGCACTTCTCATGTGTTATCTGGTGGTAGTCCTAGACTAGGAACCGCTTGTGATTAGTTATGGTCTGCCTCTCCAGTCAGGGGCCCTAATGCTTCTGAATACCAATTGCTGTAAACCACAGGAGGGGAGAGTGTCTTAGGATCGTCCTACTCTCATATAGGACACATGCCCGACTGGCATGTTCTTTCCCTTCTGGTCGATTGTTCGGGAGCTTCAAAAGCTTTCTTCAGCCCAAACATCACAGCGACTGATACCAAGAAGCATCAGCACACTTAGGGATCCGTAGAGTATTTGCAGTTTGCATAACAGAACTCAGTAGCACAGCATTTTGGCTAATCTACTTTTATTTACATATAATACACTCAGAGAATTCTGCTTTAGCTCCTTCCTCCTCTTTCTCATCAGACAGTAAAAAGAGAAAGAACAAAGGACAATAGTCCCACTTCACGGAACACAGTAACATAAACATCTTGTCTCCGTCACTTCCCACACTGTGGAATGAAAACATATACCATCATGTGATAGACAACAATCTCATGATTGCAAACACGGAGCAGGAATCCTAACATCATGCTCTTGTGCTTGGATCCCGCTTGTCGGTTTCCCACAGGCCTCTAGGTGGCCACAGTGAGAACAGGATGCTGTACTAGATGGGCCATTGGCCTCATCCAGAAGGCTCTTCTTACATTTTTGTGTAATGAGGAGAAAGTTTAGCCACCAGCCCAGGTTCAGATAACACTATAACCCAAACCTTGGCAAGAGGGGAGGGAGAAAAAGAATAGGGAGGATGAAAGTAACAGTGAGCTTTTCTCTTGGGGCCTATGAGTGCACACCATCCCGATAAGTCATCGTTTGGCTCACTGTGTTGTGCAAACCGGGTGGGAGACTAGAAATGAATGTAGCAGTGGAACAGGGCACGAACAAACAGAAGGGAAAAGAGGCATGCCACCAGGAAAGATTATGGCAGGAGGGGTGTGGCAAATTCGCCCTACCTAGAGATTCTGGAGAGATAACCTGGGACCTTCTGCATGCAAAGGATGAGCTCTGTCCCCGAGCTACAGCTCTTCTCCTGTTTTTCATAAATATTGCAGCTATCTAATGGTAGCTTGACGCAGGTGGCACTGTGGGTTAAATCACAGAACCTAGGATTTGCTGATCGGAAGGTTGGCGGTTCGAATCCCCGCAACGGGGTGAGCTCCTGTTGCTCGGTCCCTGCTCCTGCCAACCTAGCAGTTCGAAAGCATGTCAAAGTGCAAGTAGATAAATAGGTACCGCTCTGGCGGGAAGGTAAACGGTGTTTTCGTGCGCTGTTCTGGTTCACCAGAAGCAGATTAGTCATGCTGGCCACATGACCGGGAAGCTGTACGCTGGCTCCCTCGGCCAATAAAGCGAGATGAGCACCGCAACCCCAGAGTTGGCCACGACTGGACCTAATGGTCAAGGGTCCCTTTACCTTTTAATGGTAGCTTAGATGACTGCCATGTTTGTCATGTGCTTCATCTATTTCATAGTAGCCTTAGCAAAAGTGTGAAGCTATAGTTGTCAGCAGAAGAAAAGATCACCCTGGGTTATCTTTCCAGAGCAATTCATGTGGATAAAAATTGCACATTGAAAGGCTGAATACTAAGAGAATGACTGCAGATATGTCTTCTCAGTGGTGCCAAAATTCTTATAACCAACTTACTGACTTTTAGAAATGGAGATGTGTGAAAGAAATGTCAATCAACCCAAGCTATAGTTTTTCATCATAAAAGGAGGGGGGGAGAACTCCAGTTATTTATAATGTTTTACTCTCTGTTCCCAGATCTCTGATCACTTGCAAATTGAAGTGCTCTTTAAAACTTAAAGCGCACCATTAATTTTAAATTGCTGTACACGGCAAAGGACCAGAGCTTTCTTCATTTCCAAACCAAAGCACTCTTGAAAATGTGGCATGCCAAAATGACTTTAAATCACTCTTCTTTGGTGGTGCAAAATCTCTGCGTAAATTTTTCAATATTGCAGAGAGAAAGCTGAACTATAATATACAAAGCAGAAGCAAGGCAAGAATCCCTCGCCTCTTGGAGCAACCAAAATCACAAGTCAATAACAAGAAAATTTGCACGAAAAAGCTGTTTTTCAAATTATTATTATTATTATTATTATTATTATTATTATTACTATCATCATAGTCATCAATGTTGTTTCATCATTTGCATTTGCATTTTAGTTGCTTTATACAAAAAGAAATGTCTCAAAGTGACTTAACAACAAAATAATAGACAAATCAAACACAAGCCAAGTTTAAAATGTCACCCAGTATTCAATTCCTAAAACTGATCATCCAACAATACAATAAGAAGGACAAGTTCTACCCCTGCACAACAGAGGCTAACTTAACCACCCAAAGTCTGGCTAAATAAAAGTGTCTCAGCCAGGTAACTACAAACTGATAATGGTGGTACCAGGCATGTTTCTCTGGGGATAGCAGGCCACAGACAGGGGAACAGAGAATGAATGAGAAGGGACACAAAAGTCTCAGCCACCTTTTACTTTCACTTCTAAAAATGAGAGTATAATTTGTTGCAACCGAAATCCCATTGTTTCGAGGTGCAATAAAAAGAACTGAATTTTATTTTCTTGAATCATTTTGATATTTTAAAACTGGATCCCTTGGTTATTTTGCAGAAACAAAAAAAAGCAGTATTTTAAACGGAAAACCAAATAGAAAGCTTCATTGGTGCCAAAGCGTATTTAAGCAAGAGTGAATAATACTTCTCTCCTGAAAAGTCTGGGAGAGAGTGAAAGTAGTTGACCAAGAAACAGCTTGGATCCAGAGTTGTCTTGGTCCATGACACACCCCTAACCAGGAACCTGAGTATGTCTAACCGTCTCCCTTTCCCTTTCAATTTTGGCAGGGCCTTGTACCCGGCAGTTGAACTGCCTTCAGTCCACTCCCTCCACTTTAGGACTGTAACCTTTAAAAATGTTTCTTGTTTATCCTGGTTTCTGGTCCCTAGTATCCTAGCTCAAACTACCCATACTGGGTAGCATGTTACCTATTTATGTTACTCGTAGGCAATAGCAGGCAATCCATCTGAGAGAATGCAGCTCTTGACACAGAAAGGATTCTTCACTCCTGCTATAGATCTACCTGGGAGTAAAGATGGATGAATCTGTTCGTTATTGTTTTGCTCACTTTCTCATTCTCCCAGTCTTAAATTCACTTCTTTGCAATGTTGCATCAGTTGGCAATTAAAGAAAAAAAAGGCCTTGAAAATTTGTTAGCTTTCTAAGGCAAATTTCTCCTAATATGTCCATTCTTGTATATAATTTTCCTGATATACATCTTATTGCAAGCATTTCCCCCTAATATGCATTTTGTATAATATTTTCAGTCATATGTGCATTTTTATGCACATTCCTCTAAAATACACAGATATGTACTGTCAGGGGTTCAGGAGCAGAGGCAAGGGCAAGGGAGGAAACAGAGAGCGAGGGGGAGGAGGCAGAAGAAAAGATGAGTGATGACGACGACCCGAGATCTCCGAGTCTTTCCAGTGAATCAGAAGATTCACAGAAAGGAGCACCAGTGGCCAGGGCAAGGGGGGAGCCTAGGGGGACACCCCAGGAAGATAGAGCCAGAGGGGACTCAGAGGGGAGCAGTTGGAAATCGGGACCAGCGTCACCGCCAGAGAGCAGGGAAGAGGAAGGGCGCCAGGGATCAAGCGCTGGCAGCTCACAACAGGGGAGAGGGCACGAGTCAGGAGTGGCCACACCTCCATCGGGGAGCGAAGAAACGGTCAGACGGAAGGTGGAAGGTTGGGCGCGCGCGCCAAGTTCAAATGCACAGGAAGGTGGCGCAGTAGGCAGCCCGGAAAGGGAGCCAGGTCCTAAAGCCCGCCGAAAGGAGGGAGAAGAGTCAGGGGGGTCAGCGTCAGCGTCAGAGGAATCCCGGAAGGAAGAGACCCCGGGGGGCAGAGGGACCCAGAGAAGAACAGTCAGGCGGAAAAGGTGGAGCAGGGCTAGGATATTAAGTTGGTGTACAAGGGGCGGAGACTCAGACGGAGCTTCGCCGATCTAACCATGAGACGTAGAGTTGCACGCAGCAGCTTGAGAATGGAAACTGTAACTCAATAAAGACTTTTGTTTAATGATCGCTGGCTAGCGTGATCCTCTGTGAGCTAGGATCTGGAAGCAGCTCTGACATGTACACATTATTTAATTGGAGAACTGCACCAAAAATTCAAAAAAAGTGCAAACTGCATAGGATAGCTGTGTTTCATTTTGAATATTTTTTCAGAAAGTTGGTTCACATCAACACTGAACTGAAGCAAATTTCTCCTTCAACTCCACCTGGGGATGGGACTTACTACTGAGTAGAAATGAATAGAAATGCCCTGTAAATCCTTTCCTGTCACCTGGAAGGAATAGATTAGAACCAGTTATGGAAGAATGATAATTAATGTTGGTTCAAATGAGGACTTTGAAGCTGTGGCCACGTAAACCTTAGATATCCCACCAGGAGGCATAACACCAGGTGCTGGCAAGATGGAGCAGGTGTTCCCATCAGCTCTTATCAGCACACACTCCACAGTATTCTGATAGGTAGCTGCTTATGAAGTGCAGGAAAATATGATAAAATCATTTTGTCAAAATATTTAGAACCCAGATTTACAATATAAACATCTGGAATTTAGTGGACATAGCCAGGATTAAAGATAAAGGGACCCCTGACCATGAGGTCCAGTCATGAACGACTCTGGGGTTGCGGTGCTCATCTCACTTTATTGGCCAAGGGAGCCAGCGTACAGCTTCTGGGTCATGTGGCCAGCATGACTAAGCCGCTTCTGGCGAACCAGAGCAGCACACGGCAATGCCGTTTACCTTCCCGCCGGAGTGGTACCTATTTATCTACTTGCACTTTGACGTGCTTTCGAACTGCTAGGTGGGCAGGAGCAGGGACCGAGCAACAGGAGCTCACCCCATCGTGGGGATTCGAACCGCCGACCTTCTGATCAGCAAGTCCTAGGCTCTGTGGTTTAACCCACAGCGCCACCCGCGTCCCCACATAGCCGGGATTAGGCTCTCGTAAACAGCTACCAGGCAAAAAACCACTGAAATGTCCGGGAAAATCTGGGTGTATGGCAACCCATGTCGGAAGTGTAGATTCTGGCTAATTTTCAGATAGCATGGTTGTGCTCTTTTTTTCCGATTTTCAAACAAAACAAAACCAACAAAAAACCACTCAACAACTTTATTGAAATATCCCCCCAACCCCAATCCAACATGATAACAGTTCTTGTGTCAGAGACAGAGTATCCATCTCCCTTGGATACTGAGTTGCTTTTAGAAACATTCATAGACATTCAGATAAAAATTATTTCCATGCGCATTAGCTGTATGAGTGGTTGATCAATTGCCTAAACAAATGCAATTAACTTCAAAGAAACAGAAATGGAACTTTAAACAGTCCCTGCCTCCTTGAAGGAAGCAGTGGTAAAATCATTCCTCAGGAAACCAGCCCTGGATTCAGAAAATTGAAGTAACTACCGACCATCTCCCCTTCTTGTGCAAGGTTCTTGAGCAGGTGGACGTGGACCAGAGTTCTGTAACAGTGAACCTTCAAGGTGTGCAATGGGGATGGGTGAACTCACTCCATCCCATCATAGTTGGTCTAGCTGGCTTCCTGGTTTTGGAGGATACCTGTCTGGAGTTTAGCCGCACAGTTTAGATCCATTATTTTTCAACTCGTGGACAACAGGGTATGGGAGTGGGCAGACTAGTACTCTCATCTCTACTGCCTAAGGATAGGCATATCTGTCAATGCTTTGATTTCACAAAATCACTGAATCATAGAATTGGAAGGGAGGCCCAAGGGTCACCCATAAGCATTTCAGTGTATATTTATCTGATTATACACATTTTTCCATGGAGTTTGACCTGTTATACATAAGTTTTCAAACAATTTCCCCCAATAAAGTGCATTGTTATATATGGATATAATCCACTTATATCTGGATTTTAATGCCCCCCTTATTATATGCATCTTTGTACATATTATATGTTTGGAGAACTGCATCCCAAAGTTTAGAGAAGTGTGGTTTTGAGGAGGATAGCTGGTTTTCAGTTTGCATAAAAGTGTGAATTGGATGGGTTCATATTAAAATCCAAACCAAATTTCTCCCACATCCCTAACTCATGTGCACAGAATGACAGAGCAGGGCAAATGCTTTCCACTGTAGCCCATTCACACATGCAGCTGTGAGCTACGACATGTTGAGAAGTCAAGGAATGCACATACGTGTGTGGAAAAACCCAACTCAAACAAGGGCAATTCCATGTATGGCTATGTGGGATGCTGCCAATACACTATCAAAAATCAATGGGAAATGTGTCAATACTTCAAAGCTGCTGTTGAAATAGTTAAAATCTCTGGAATCCTCGAGCATAGAATATATTAGTCAGAAAAGTTAATAGAACCTATAAATTGCAGCTGTCATATGAATAATTCACTGCTTCTTCCAAACAATAATAATTCAGACAGGTGCCTTTGAGTCACAGCGCCCCATGGGCTATACATCAGGTAAGGTAATTTGTTCTGTCCCATTGTCACCTCCCTTTTGTTTTTCTAAGGGTGGCATGCAAGTGTTGCAGAGATTTCATAGACTGAATTCATCTCATCCACCCAAACTTACCAAACATGCCATGGAAACTCATATTTTGAACTCACTGTAAATCATGCAAATCTGCCCTCTTTCTTTTCTTAGTCCCACTTACCTAGGGCTAAGCCCCATTGAGCTCATTGAGCTGTATTCAACTAACCTGTTGTGCTAGTGGAAGCTGGTGAAATAATTCCCCATAGCACAAAAAAAATACTCCTACTCCTCTTTCTCCCATGCATGCCCCATACCACCCCAATCTGGAGGATTGGGAGAAAACCTAAGACAGATTTAGTGCTGTGGACGGGGAAGGAGAGGCGGAAAAGGTTCCTTCTCACAAGGAACTTCCTTGCACTGATGGAACCTTAACCTTAGTGCTGTGCTGTAGACCAGATCCAGGCACTGTTGGAGGAAACCTGATTTTCTAGATCCATTTCAGTCGGGTTTTGCTTTGGTCACCCTGTAGGATAACCTCTGTCAGGAGAGAGGCAGGGGAAATGTGCCCCTGTTAATTCTCCTTGACTTCTCAGTGGCTTTTGATACCATCTGGTATCCTTCTGGAGCGGCTGTCTGAGTTAGGAGTGGATGGCACCACTTGGTGGTGGTTCTGGTCCTACTTGGTCATTTCCAGAGGGACATGTAGAGCCTTCAATGTGGGCTTCCTCAAGGTTCAGTTTTATCCCCCATGCTGTTTATCATCTACACAAAACTGCTGAGTGGGGTCATCTGCAGTTTTGGAGTATGTTGTCAGCAATATGCTGATGGCACATAGCTCTACTTCTCCTTTACATCTGCAGGTGTGGCAGTGGATGTTGATTTGCCTGAGTAATGGACTGGATGAGAGCCAACAAACTAAAGCTCAATCCAGATAAGACTCAGGCACTGTTAGTGGGTGGTTCTTTAGACCAGACGGATGGGAGGTTGCCTGCTCTTGGTGGGGTTACACTCCCTCTGGGTGGGGAGGTTATTGGTTTTCTTTGTTATTAGGGATGCATTTTTGTGTTTTTATTTTGCAAACTGCCCTGTGATCTTCAAGTAAAGGGTGGTATAGAAATTTAATTTAAAAAAATAAAAACATTGAATGCAACCCTTTGAGGTTTACTTCTGTGTACACATATCTGGAACTGCAGTGTTAACGTCTGGATCGGGAAACCAGACTTTGTGTTGCTGAGGAACCGCAAAATGCTTTTGGCCAGCAGCATGGAGACATTAGAAGCCTCATGGAGTGAAGGAGAGGTACGATGGGGCAAAACAGAAGTGGATGAAGAAGCAGCACCGGGAGATGTTGGGGACCGAACCTGGAACCTTTGGCATGCAAGGCAGATGCTGTACCACTGAGCTATGGCCATTCGCCAAGTGGTCAACCCAAAGCAGGACCTGTGGGCAACAGCACTCTCCCCAATTGTGACTCCCAGCTGCTAGTATTCAGAGCAGTGGAGGCAGAACATGGTCGTCATGGCTAATGTCCCGTAGTGCATTTGCCCAAGGACAAGACCGGGGAATGACTTGTAACAAATCACCCCTTACAGACTACTCCTTTTCCTTTTCCTGCTAATGGACCTGCCAAGAGTTTTATGTTCGAAAGCTCTCTGGCCAAGGGAACCTTTCACAACTGATCAGCACCAGGGATATGCTGCGCCAGAGTAATCCAATCGCAACCCCAAAGTGCTGCCAAGTGCCCTGTTGCGGGAGATGCTTAGAATGTTCTGCCGAACTGCTCCTGACATTCGCCAACTGCCGTGTTTAAAAAGGTTCCTGCTGCTGCTCCTGTCAGAATGAATCAGCAGCCCTGCAGATTCAGCACCGAGATGGTGACTCCTCAAAGGGCATCAGAAAAGGAGGAGGAGGAGGAGGAGCAACCAGAAACGAAGAACTCCTGCATAGAGCTAAACCCAGGGGTCAGCAGACTTTTTCAGCAGGGGGCCGGTCCACTGTCCCTCAGACCTAGTGGGGGGCCAGACTATATTTTGAAGGGGGGGAAAGAGCTAATTCCTATGCCACCCCAAACAACCCAGAGATGCATTTGAAGTAAAAGCACCATTCTACTCATATGAAAGCACCAGGCATGTCCCACAAATAACCCAGAGATGCATTTTAAATAAAAGGGCACATTCTACTCATGTAAAAACACACTGATTCCTGGACCGTCTGCAGACCGGATTTTGAAGGCGATTGGGCCGGATCTAGCCCCCCGGCCTTAGTTTGCCTACCCATGAGTTAAACCATGGAATTCACTCCCACAAGAGGCAGCAGCCATTCATGAAGGAGAAGGCCATCAATGGCTGCTAGCTATGTTTTACCTCTGTTGTCGGAGGAAGCATGCTTCTTGAATATCCGTTGCTGGAAGCCGCAGGAGCCACTCCCCTGGGAAGAAAGGTTGCAGCATTTGGGAATTATTAGTTTAGAGAAAAGGTGAGAAAGGGGTGAAATGACTGAAGTTTGTAAAATTGGGCATGGCATGGGGAAAGTAGATGGGGAAAAATTTCAGGAGATTCACGGCAGACAAAAGAAAGTACTTCTTCATGCAGCACATAGTGAAACTATGGAACTCCAACAGGAGGTTGTGATGGACACCAACCTAAATGGCTTGAAAAAAGGATTAGTGAAATTTCTGGAGGAGAGGACTATTGAAGGCTACCAGATACGATAGCTGTGCTCTGCCTCCACCAATGGAGGGAGTAATGTTTCTGAATACCAGTTGCTGGAAACCACAGGAGTGGAGAGTGCTCTTGTGCTCAGGTCCTTCTTATGGGTTTCTCACAGACATCTGGTTGAGCACCAGAAGCAGATTTAGGGGAGTGTGACCAGCTTGGTCGGACTGGGCACAGAACCTCGGGGGTGCCACAGGGGGGGCACCATAACTATGATGTGGAATGGAAGGCGAGAGGCAGAGAGTGCTGAATTTTGGCATCGCACAGGGTGTTGCTGAAATCTGAGACCCCAAGGTCTTCCACTGTTGGCCACTGTGAGGACAGGATGCTGGACTAGGTGGGCCATTGGCCTCATCCAGCAGGATCCTCTTATGTTCTCTACAGCCCCCCGGTGCACCCCTATCTGCCCTAAAGAGCTGAGGAAGCCCCTGGAGCAGATTTTGTGCGAGGTGCGGCGAAGAAGAAGAAGTCTGACTGCTTAAGCAGAAGACTGCTTATGCAGTGTTGGATACAACCCATTACGCTCACATGGAACAACATCTGAGCCAACCATGTTGACAATGGGACTGCTTCCCATTGACAATTTTCATGATTTGTTGGCTGGAAGAACATAGTGAATCACTCTTAGGAAGTGACATTTGTCAACGCAGACACCTTGGCTTATGTGTTACTTCCTTCCCTCCACGCAGCTGCCTCCCTGAAGTCTTCTCTGCAGAGACTTGTGGAACACAATTAGGTACAGCAGATGAATATGAAGGAATCATGTGATGAACGTGCATAGGTGGACCTCGCATGAGACCTGCACTCTACCAGACAACTTCTCAATTGAGAAAACCATTCTTTTTTCCCCTGTGAGGAAAATGTTTGTTTAATTTAATTTAATTTAATTTAATTTCAAATATTTCTATGCCACCTTCTATCAATGATTTC
This sequence comes from Podarcis pityusensis, assembly GCF_964106645.2. Classification (NCBI taxonomy): domain Eukaryota; kingdom Metazoa; phylum Chordata; class Lepidosauria; order Squamata; family Lacertidae; genus Podarcis; species Podarcis pityusensis. Next base: position 102,781,448 of record NC_138029.1, read on the forward strand.
AGTATGGCTTACAAGAATCAAAACAAACAAAGCAATGGTCAATATGTACAAAACAATCAGCAGATTTTTTTAAAAAGAAATATAAAAAATAAATTGAAATTAAAGAAATTAAAGAAGAAAAGAAATTATACCTGCAATCCAAACACACTTAAAGGTAAAGGTAAAGGGACTCCTGACTTAAGTCCAGTCATGGACGGCTCTGGGGTTGCAGCGCTCATCTTGCTTTACCGGCCGCGGAAACCGACGTTTATCTGCAGACAGCTTCCGGGTCATGTGGCCAGCATGACTAAGCTGCTTCTGGAGAACCAGAGCAGTGCATGGAAACACCATTTACCTTCCTGCCGGAGCGGTACCTATTTATCTACTTGTACTTGACGTGCTTTTGACATGCTTGACGTGCTAGGTGGGCAGGAGCTGGGACCGAGCAACGGGAGCTCACCCCATCACGGGGATTCGAATCACTGACCTTCCGATCGGCAAGCCCAAGAGACTCAGTGGTTTAGACACACTTATCTAGAAGTAAAGTTCCAGTGAACTTAATGGGGTTTTCCTCTAAGCAGACATGCTCAGGAGACTTAACCTGCAATCCTATGTCCTTTGGAAAGAAACATCAGATCTCCCTCTCTGTTGGAAAAGAGGGAGGGAGGGAGGGAGGGAGGTAGAGAGAGAGAGAGAGAGAGAGAGGACCTGGCCTTGGAATGGGAGATTCATTATCAGATTCCTTCACCTCCATTATGGAAGATCCCACAACCCAACTGCCAATGGCACTCCAGTGTTGGTAGGATCTAAAAGTGGGGAAGGCTGGGATGTGGGAGGGAGAACCATAGGAAGGCTTGCATCTAAAGGATCTAGTGCAGTGGTTCCCAACCTTTTTATTGCCATGCCGCACCTAAGCATCTCTAAAATCCTGATCGCCCCCCATGACATATAATTCTTATTATTCAAAAAGTGAACTCCTATTCATGTGGAAGAAGCCTAAAAGGCTGTGAACTGTTAACAACTCATTCTCAAATTGCCTCCCTTAAAAATCAAATTCCACCCCCCCCCCCGTGGGGCATGTGCACCACATTGGGAACCATGGATCTAGTGCTTTTCCAATCCCCCAGCACATGCCCAAGGCTTCAAAGCAGACACCACTTGTAGGTCCTCCTTAATCTCTAGCGCGAAAAATAGCAGGACTGCATTCAGAAAGGGTTTGCCAAAAGCAAAGCAAGCACAGAAAATGTCAGCTCTGTATTTAATTGCATGTCACGTTATCTGCCTGAACAAAACTGGTGGCTCTGGGAAGGAAACAAAAAGGCACTGGGTGCTTGGTTGGTGTGAGTGTTCAGTTTTGGTTCCATTTGCAGAACTGGAAAAATCAATCAATAAGTAAATAGCTAGCAGGCACAAGCAAGAAGGGGAAGAGTAGGGTCAAGACCCCAGATACATATGACTCAACTTCCATGAGTCAGGATGGGCAGAGATACAGCCCTGGCACCTCTATACTAGTGAGCAACATAGGATGAAATAATTAAACTGGTTTCATCAGAACATCTGATCTCATCACACTGGTTCTCTTTGATTCTATGATTCATGTTTGATTAGTTTTTGTATTATTCTTGGTCACCCCAAGTAGTTGGACGAGGAGAGATGAAAAATCACAATTAAGCAGCTCCAATCTGGCTTGTATTCTTTATTAATGAGTGACAGTTGTTGAGACACCTTTGCATGAGAGCAAGCTTACCAAAACGAATGCATCACTGATGCATAATGTCAAAATAATGGCTATGGAACAAAACAAAATCACTTGATTGCGCGGGCAGCAATTTACTGGGAGACCCTGTTAAATGCTTAACACACTTGACGATGATTACTAAAAACCTTAGGCTGGTTTTTATTTTATTTAAACAAAAAAAATGATGATGCAAAAACAATGTTTTCTAATACTTCTCGGTCCATTAAGGAACACCCTTGCAAATTGCCTCTGATTTTTCAGTAATGACAAGCTCAAACATTTAGAAGTTTTATGTATTCAGAAAATCATTCTAAAGATAAATATAAGATATTTAGATAACCATCTTTTCAAATAACTTTCTTGAAATAAATGGTAAACCTCAACTGAAATTAAATAGTTTAGCAAGTTATTGAGCAATCTGTCTTGGTTTTCAGTCAAAAAAATCTCAAGCATATTTCAATGATCTTGATACAGTCAGACACTCAGTTAAATCAATATAACTCTCCAGGGTTGTATCTAAGGCTAGTCAAACTCATAACAGACACATTAGAATTAACAGGCATGGCTAACTTAGGTGCATTAATCTTAACGGGTCTACTCTGAGTAGAACTTAGTTGGCTACAGTCTTGCCCTATGTCTGTTTCTTGGGAATTATGTTCCACTGAAATCAAGGGGGACTTTAGACTGGCCAAGTAGTGACTTGTAAGTAGCCGGTGCCTTTGGAGGCCATGGAAGCCACTGTTGGCCTCATAGGTTTTCTGAACACATTTAATGTATTTGTTTCACTTTAACGGGTTTTTATTGTATAGCAGATGTTTTCCTTGCAGGCCGAGCCAGGCTTGTGTAACCAACAACCTACTTCGCGGGGGGAAACTGGAGGAGCCAAGATGGCGACGGACACAGCAGCCTAGTCAGACTCCTCTGCTTTTAGTTAAGCTTTTAAGTAGTTTTTAAAGTAGTTTTTAGCCACTTCCTGGTTTTAAACTCTCAGTTTTAACGTCTTATCAGCGGTTTTATCACCTCCTCGCTTCCCTTTGTTTTTAGTTTATTGTTTTATTGTTTTTATTGTTTTATTGTTTTACTGGAGTACGGCGGAGCAGAGCAGGTCGAGGGAAGCCACTATCTACCTCCGAACAGAGCGCTGGCCAAACAGAGGAAGAAAGTCAAACCAACACTACTGGTGAGGCCTTCGGGAGTTTCCCTTTTATCTGAGACCGACCCACGGTGGGCCCTGCGATAAGCTCCGAAGGAGAATTTTATATTAGTCTTAGTCCTGGTGGGAGTAGGACTTCAAAGGAATGGTCTGTGTTGCTTACCGGTAGTCTCCTTGTCGAACTAAATTGCCGGACTGTGAGGGTGAAGGTGAAGACGCCGACTTTCATATGAACAGGCAGTGAAATATACCCCCACTGCAAGTGCTGGCAGGCTTGAAGGAAATATTTAGTTGACGTTAAAATACTATCCCCCCTCTACTCGATATCTGAATTATGGGATATCGGAAACGTCTTAGAGATTCGGAGGAGACAGTCCCCATTCCCTTTCCGAGATCAAAGCAAACAAGGGTGGAACCATGTCACTTTAAGGAAGGGAGTAATTTACTGGATTGTTCCTACACGGTAGAAACTCAGAACCGATTTAACCCTCTGATTGATTGCGTGTCAGCACTTAAAGACGAAGAGCGAATAATACCTCAAATAACAAGCAATGTGGGCAACAGTAAGAGTGTAGCCTCTCCTCAGAAGGAGGAACTGGTCCTTGGCACAGCCAATCATATGACATTTGAACAGTCCCATTTAATAATCAAAACTTTGCACTGTATATTCAAAAGACTAGATGATCTTTCGTCCCAGCTGCACAGCCTCCAACAAAAGCTAGTTACTACCTCTCCAGCGTCAGCCGGTGTTAAGTCTCTTGAAGAGAGGAAGGGGACGAGGAGTTTGTCCTTAAATAACAAACGTACTGACAAATTTAAATACAACCTTAACCTTCAATTAGGTCATCAATCCTTGATTTTAACACCAAGGAAAGTGTGCCTAACTATACAAAATGGGGACCCAAGATGGAGAACTCTGGGCGGTGCCAAGGAACTCCTAATGGTGCTTTTAAATATGGAGGCAACACAGATTGACCTCTGTGCAGTCCTCCCCCTTGTCTATCATCATAAATCACAGAGAGTCCTGCTTGCGTTCCAATCCACAAAAATTCCCACTATCATATTACGAAGGAAAGCATTTTTGTTTCGCTGTGGGATAGCACCAATGAGAGCCTTTATAGACCCTACGCCTAAACCCCTACTGTTGGAGGCAATAACCAAAGAGGGCTTAAAATCTGCTAAACCCGATCCACCAGTGGACACCGGAGTGGGTGTTCTCCCCCAGGAGATGAGTCATGTGGCCTCCACTCCCCTAGCAACGAACAATGACCATCAGGAAAGTGGCCTGACACCACCAGAAGAGATCGAACTCATTGCCTCCTTTGCAGATTTACCAGCGGTGGAACAAAAAGAAATTATTAATAGGCTCGAATCGCTTAAAACCCAACTTATCAGGAAGCTCAGCACCAGAATACCTATGTACAGCGAGCATGATATCCTAGAAGAACCAGTTCATATGGATATCGCAATATCTAATGCTAAATGTATGTCGGTAATGGAGGATAAGATGCAACCCCAAGAAGCAACTACCAGTCCTTCCCTCCAACCAGAACAACCCTCCGTGCTCTTAATAGATTTACATGACTGTCCCTTGATAAACATACCTGAAGAAAGCAGCACACAACAGGAAAAATCCCCTTCTACACATTCATCGATGCCAGACCTGGAACCTTCTTATAGCACTGACCAATCAAGAGAAGAGGTGCCTTTGCCAACCTTCCCAAATAGCCCACTCGCCCAGCCTTATTCCTCTTTGCGGAGTATTATGGATTCAACAGTAAGACCAGTGACGGAACTGATTGAAGATCCAACAGGCCACATAAATCAAGTAGCCCAAAAGACCAGTAGCAGGCTACAGAGAGACCAAACTTCTGACGAGATAGATGGACCACACCGGGTGGCCCACCAAACTCTTTTGGAAAAGGGGGCCGCCCCTGCTCAAGGTCCTACTCCTAGTAGATCGAGTGGCCAAGTTCAACAGTCAGACAACCTTGTAAATCCTCCCACTCAGCTTTTACGAGAGGTTTTTCATCAGAGGAAGATAACTGATTTCTTTATTGGCTCCCCTCTTCCCGTATTAAAGTTGAGCCAACCTTCCGAATGACAGTCAATTGGAGGAACGAGGAAACCCCAGCCTTCAATATTAAGTTGGAACATTGCTGGATGGAAAAGTAAAAAATCAGATCCAGAATTCCAAAAATATATTAATTCCTTTCTTATCATACTATTACAAGAAACTTGGGTGGAGGAGGAAATTGAGTTAAATGGCTTTGAGTTTATATGTCTGCCTGCTAGCCCGTCAATGAATGGTGGCCGCCCTAAAGGTGGCCTTACAATTGGTATCTCCCTTAAACTTCGGGCTAAACTTTCACTAGTGCACGCATTTCCGCCTTATGCTATTACCGGACTGATCTCTGGTGGAAACTTCTCTTTATTGGTTACAAATGTCTATTTCCCCCCGGGAGGGTTAGCAGCTGATCTTACTTCTAGATGGGAATCCCTAGAGGATTTTTTACTTTCTTGTTATCTTAAATATCCTAATGTCCCCTCCATTACCGGAGGCGATTTTAACGCTCGGATAGCCTCAAATCGGGAGGCTCTTATAAAGTCTAAATGGTGGGTCGACCCCGGCGCTCAAACCTACGATCTAGCATATATCCCCACTAGAATATCAAAGGATGTAAAAGTCAATAAGGCGGGAGTGATGCTTTACCAGATGGCTTTACGCCTTAATTTAATTATATTAAATGGCAGGTGTCCTCCAGATATACCAGGAGAGTTCACCCATCTGGGGTTAAAATCAAACAGTGTTCTTGACTATGTATTGGTTTCCCGGGATCTATTTTTGAATGTCACCTCTTTTAAAATTGATAATGCCCAATTTAGTGACCATCTTCCCCTGACAACCAAGTTATGTGTTGACTGGCACCTGCTCGAGCGCTCCCACCCAATCCCGGTGATTGTGGAGCCGTCCACTAAAATAAAGGGGATTAGATGGTCCCCTGCCCTCGCCCATAGATATACGGATTTTATCCGAGAAAAGTTTCCTGGTGATCAGCCGGACGTAGGAATAGTCCCGCGTGATCCTATTACCTGTATGAATTTTTTCTCTTGCCTGATAGAAGTTTTAACTCGCTTTTTTACTTCTCCAAGCTATGGAGTTAAAAACGATTATTTTAAATTTGGCGCCCCTTGGTTCAACTCTGCTTGTAAACTAGCCAGACTCCATCTACATACAATATATAATGACTATAAACTTTCCGGCGCTCTGGCCTTACCTCCATCTTATTCCCTGGCTAAAAAAACATACAAACAGGCCCAGAAATCGGCCAAACGGGAATGGCATTTAAATCGCTGGCAGACTATAATTTCTGCCTCAAAATCTCATAACTCCCGGAAATTTTGGTCCTTAATAAAGGGAAGAAACACGAAATACCCCTTAACGGTGATCCCGGCCCCTACATGGGAGCAGTTCCTGAGAAAATATTTCTCAGTGGCAGAAGCTCCGACCACTCACTGGAGACCTTCTAATCCCCTTCCCGTCTGGCCCTATACCGACCCTGCTGAAATCCTAGAATTGATAGCTGAGCTGAAAACTGGTAAGGCCCCTGGGCCAGATTTGGTCCCTGTTGAGGCTATAAAGCTACATTCTGCATGGTGGGCAGGGATTTTAGCTAAAACGTTTGACGCAATAAATGCCACGGGCTTAATACCAGGAACGTGGAAGGAGGCCATTATAATTCCTATCTACAAAAAAGGCCCTCCCGGTGACCCAGGGAATTACCGGAATATCAGTCTGCTATCATCCATTGGGAAAATATATGCCCGTTTTTTGCTGGCAAGGCTGATGAAGTGGTCAGTTGAGGCTGTCCTGATTGGGCATGAGCAAGCCGGATTTAGATTAAACCGATCCACAACAGATCAGGCAATTATTCTTTATCACTTAGCCCGGAAATACTCGACACCTCGACGGGGCCAACTGTGCGCAGCCTTCATAGATTTGAAAGCTGAGTTTGATAGTATTCCGAGGCAATTACTATGGGATAAACTTGCCTGCTGGGGAATTGATAGAAGGCTCCTGTGGCTTATCTCCCAACTTCATGCCGGGTCCGTGGCCAGGGTAAGAATATCCCCTGCTGGAGACCTAACTAACCCAGTGCCAGTAAATAAGGGTGTACGCCAGGGTTGTATTTTAGCGCCTCTTCTTTTTAACTTATTTATCAGTGATATGAGGAACCCATTAATCGACTCACAAAAATTTATCCACACCCCCCGTATAGCAGATTATCGTTGTCCTTTACTTCTCTACGCAGATGATGCGGTACTACTCTCTTACTCCAGAGCGGGTTTAAGGAGGGCACTAAAGATTTTTGTGTCATATTGCCATTCTAATCATCTGTCTATCAACCACAACAAGTCCAAAGTACTGATATTTTCAAGGAGTCGAAAATTATATTCATGGAAATTGGAGGGCACGAAAATCGAACAAGTACATAAATTTAATTATTTAGGAATTTATTTTCAATATAATTTAGGGTGGAAAGCGCACGTTGAATATCTTCAAAACAAGACAAAAGCCCTATCACACTCCCTCCTCCGTTTTTTCTACTCTGAGGGGGCCTTATTCATCCCTGCGGCCTTGAAAGTGTATAGCATCAAAGTGATGGCCACAATGGCCTATGCTGCACCTTTATGGGCTGCCTTTGCAAACCTCTCACCTTTAGAGTCGCTTCAAAGCCAATTCTTATGCCGACTTTTAAAACTACCAACATGCGTAAGTAATGCGGCTATTCGCTTAGAAAATGAAGATCCCCTCAGTGGAGTTAGTTTTATGGAGGAGAGTTTTGATTTATTGGATATCCCTATGGCATAAACTCCCGAACCACTATCTCATTCAATGCATGTGGCGGGATGACTTCACAAATTTGTGGTCAGGAAAAATCCATGCCAAATTGCTGTCCTATGAGATCTCGCCCACGGAATTGCTCAAACTGGATCTAAACGCGGCAAAAAGGTGTATAAATCAAAGGCTGGATGATGTGGAGCTATACCAAAATTTCTTAGCTGGTGGTGGAGCCTGCTCGCCGTTAAATCTCGGCATAACCCCTATCTATCGTGCTCCGTCCTACTTAACATCGCTTATAGCCGCATCTCACCGATATGCCTTCATTAGAGCCAGGTTCAATGTTTTTCCAACAAACGTGCTGAGACATAGATTCACTAAGGGCCAAGTCCCTTCAATGTGTGCTTGTGAAATGAAAACATCTGAATCTTTACATCATGTTATGTTTATCTGCCCTATGTACAGTTCAGCTCGTGCTAGTATACTAAACTCCATAATCCAGCCTATGGCTGACAAACCAGTAGACCTACAGCTTGCCTGGGTTCTTCAAGATGTAGATCCTTATATTACTCTACAGGTTGCTAAATTCCTAACAGCCGTTCTCTCGTACAAGAGACGGAATGGAATGTTAGCTGATTATTGATAGTTATAAGAATTTTTGATATTGACATCAGATATTGATTTTAGCGTAGTGCCTAAATTTTTAACTTTAATCTTAAATTTCTGTTTTGATTTGCCAATATTTGTCCTTGTGAGCTGTGAATTGTGTTATATTACTTGTGGCTTGTACGAGACCGCTGTTTTATTTGATTTGTTTTGTGTGTTGTGCTTTATGATGGGTGTAAAACCGAATAAACATTTTGACATTTCCTTGCAACGAGCGGGACCATAAAGAAGGCTGATCGCCGAAGAATTGATGCTTTTGAATTCTGGTGCTGGAGGAGACTCTTGAGAGTCCCATGGACTGCAAGAAGATCAAACCTATCCATTCTGAAGGAAATCAGCCCTGAGTGCTCACTGGAAGGACAGATCCTGAAGCTGAGGCTCCAATACTTTGGCCACCTCATGAGAAGAGAAGACTCCCTGCAAAAGACCCTGATGTTGGGAAAGATGGAGGGCCCAAGGAGAAGGGGACGACAGAGGACAAGATGGTTGGACAGTGTTCTCGAAGCTACCAGCATGAGTTTGACCAAACTGCGGGAGGCAGTGGAGGCCTGGCGTGCTCTGGTCCATGGGGTCACAAAGAGTCGGACACGACTAAACAACTAAACAACAACAACAAACTTCAGGACTCCTTTGGTGAGAGGTGATTCATGAATTGGATTCATTTTATCTAATGCTTGCACTGGTGTGAACCAGCACCGGCTGCACGTGCAACTGGAGGATGGGAGGAAGAGGGCGCAGAGACCAAGGCAATGGTAATTTAAAAAAATGATTTAATTCCATTTTTTCGAGGACTCACAATCATACATGCAAGACCTTCTCACCCCACGCACCTAATAAACTTGCTTTTCATTTTCCCAACCCCAACATCATGGGAGGGGGCTCCCTTGTCGTTTTTGCTATTGGATGTTGCCTGTTGTTTAAGTAATCTTGTGACATTTGATTTTTTTTGGGTACGTTTTTATATTTGCTATTGTTTTGGTGACCTCCTGCCCCTTCTTCTTCCCACAAGTTGCAACTACTAAGCACCCTTTTCGCCTCCCATCCATGACGTACTAAGGGATATTTGTGGGCTCCACATTCTTCATCTCTCTCACAGGAGGCAGCTGAGGACTGGAAGGGAAAGTGGCTATTTTAAACAACAGCAGAGGTTTGAGTAAAGCAAGAATAGGAGGAGAATGAGGGGTTATGGTTTTATATGACAAACTATTTTTAACAAGGGGAAATAGCAGAGGTGGGTACAACACAGAAGTGAGCACCGAAAGACTAACGCAACAGGACCTTCCCAAACACCCTTATCCATGTACTCAACCTGTGTTTAAAACTGCCACTCCCTCACCCAATGTTACCCTCTGTTTGCTCTACTGAAATCTCTGCTATTGTTTAAAACAGAGGTCAGCAATGTTTTTTGAGGCTGGTCAGGTCCACTCCCCAGCAGACCTCTCGGTGGGCTGGAGCCTGCATGCCAACGCGTGTGCTCAAGCTATTTCCAGCACACTTCCGGGATGGAGGAGTGCCTGTGTGCATGGGCACATGCTATTTCCGGCGTTCTTCTGACCTGGAAGTCAGTCCCCATGGCGAGGGAAAAAATGGTGCCACGGGGGGGGGGGGGGAGCACGGAATCCCCATGCCGATTCCACGGAACGGCTGTGGGCCGGTTCCAGGAAGCTCATGGGCCAGAACCAGCCCATGGGCCTTAGGTTGCTGACTTCTGGTTTAAAATTATCACCTTTGCTCTTTCAATGTCTCTCCATCCCTGCTTTCATCAAACCTCTCCCATCTAATGTTTATTGGATGGATTTCCCCCCTAAATTGATTTTTGAATTCTGAATTTATTGTTATTCACATTTTATACTGTATTTTATGCTGTCTTTTGTTGCATCAATTAAGTGTTTTAAATTTGTTGTTAGCCACCCTGAGCCCGATTTTCTGAACCGGGTAGGGCAGGGTATAAATAAATTATTATTATTATTATTATTATTATTATTATTATTATTATTATTTAAAACCACCATTTTCCTCCCCCTATTTCTCCACCCCTGCTTTACTCAACCTTCTGCTACGGTTTACAACACCCACTTTCCCCCCTTTCAGTGTGTCTTCCTTCTCCCTCTTCCGATCCTCAGCTACCTCATGTGAGAGAGATAAAAGATGCAGAACCCTCAAGAATTCCGTAGTACTCTACACAAATCTCTGCTCAGTTCCTTCTCCTTCCAACACCCTTCTCTACTCAACCTTCTGGCTGTCACGTAGGACTCCACACATACACCCTGGCTCTCACTTCAGCTCACAGTTCACCCACAACATCTCACAGTGAAGAGGGTTCCTGGAACCTGCTGACATCACTTGAGTCTGTCACTCTAGGCATGCTTTTATTGGCAGGCACCAAGGTGAATGGAGCTTTCTCAGGCTGCCTACAGACATTCAGTACTCAGCTGCACTCTCTTCTCTACACTCTCAGTTCCCAGCAGGTTTGCTGAGTTTCCCAGGGGTCCCAAGGATGGCAAATAGGACACCCTTCCTATCAGTTTGCATACGGTACATTGTTGTTTGTTGTTTAGTCGTTTAGTCGTGTCCGACTCTTTGTGACCCCATGGACCAGAGCACGCCAGGCACGCCTGTCTTCCACTGCCTCCCGCAGTTTGGTCAAACTCATGCTGGTAGCTTCAAGAACACTGTCCAACCATCTCATCCTCTGTTGTTCTCTTCTCCCTGTGCCCTCCATCTTTCCCAGCATCAGGGTCTTTTCCAGAGAGTCTTCTCTTCTCATGAGGTGGCCAAAGTATTGGAGCCTCAGCTTCAGGATCTGTCCTTCCAGTGAGCACTCAGGGCTGATTTCCTTAAGAATGGATAGGTTTGATCTTCTTGCAGTCCATGGGACTCTCAAGATTCTCCTCCAGCACCATAATTCAAAAGCATATACGGTACATATGGTGCTGTTAAAAAACAATGGAGCCTGATGCACACTGCTGCATGTACAATTTCAGGAATGCTGTTCTTCTGAAGGAACATGATGGGGAGGGCCAGAGGGACTGGAGGAGGGAGAGAAAATTGCTGAAAATTGACTGCCCCCCTTTCCCTTAATGGACACCTTCTAGTAGCAAAGCAACTCCACTGGATACAATCCTCAGATTTTAACCACCCCCCATCATTGCTAGGCAATCTGTCAGGTCTTTAAAGATGGCTCTTGCATATTTTTCATATTTGTCTCCAGCTGGGAATAAAAGGCAATGTCCTGAAATCCCCCCCACCCCCATCCCACAAAAAGCATCTCTTCAGAAAGCCGCCTGTTGTTTTCCCTCTTTCTTGTGGAATTATCTCAACAACATAATGAGAGCTCAACTTCAAACTCATGAGTATTTGTTTCTTTTATCTGCTTTGTCGATTCATTAGACTATGTCTGTGTCTTATGGCAGAGCATAAACTCTTGCAAGAACCATATGCCACTAGAAGCTCAGAGAGAGACAATGAAGAGCCGATTTGGCTGTCAAACAACCCAGGTAATTGATAACGGATTAGCAATCCCACAACAGGCCTTTATCTGTGGAATCAAGGGTTTGCATAAGCAATGCACTCTTATTTGTAGACTGAGTATTCCCATTTATATTACTGTTTCTGGCCCAAACCCAGTCCTGCCTGTTCATATTCTGCATGGCTGGCACTCCAGATGCAGAGGCGGACTTTGGTAATTTCTTGTAACATGGCACCCTATGCGAGGCCAAAATGTGGCACTTCTCAATTAGGGATCTTCTTGATTCTGCAACCCTTTGGCTCAGTGCCCTCTCTGGGGGGAACTGCCTGCACCATCCAAAATCCAGTGCTGCCAGATAGGATGAGAATCAGAATGTAGGAAAGATGCCTTATACCAGGCATGGCCAAACTTGGCCCTCCACCTGTTTTGGGACTACAACTCCCATCATCCCTAGCTAACAGGATCAGTGGTCAGGGATGATGGGAACTGTAGTCCCAAAACAGCTGGGGGGGCAAGTTTGGTCATGCCTTTTGTTGTTGTTGTTGTTGTTGTTTAGTCGTTTAGTCGTGTCCGACTCTTCATGACCCCATGGACCAGAGCATGCCAGGCACTCCTATCTTCCACTGCCTCCCGCACTTTGGTCAAACTCATGCTGGTAGCTTCGAGAACACTGTCCAACCATCTCGTCCTCTGTCGTCCCCTTCTTCTTGTGCCCTCCATCTTTCCCAACATCAGGGTCTTTTCCAGGGAGTCTTCTCTTCTCATGAGGTGGCCAAAGTATTGGAGCCTCAGCTTCAGGATCTGTCCTTCCAGTGAGCACTCAGGGCTGATTTCCTTAAGAATGGATAGGTTTGATCTTCTTGCAGTCCATGGGACTCTCAAGATTCCAAATCAGGCCATTGGTCAGTAGAGTCTAGATTGGAATCCTGCAGAGCCACTGCCGGTCAGAATGGACACATTCCCAGCCCTACCTGGAGATGCAGGGGATTGACATTGGGACCTTTGGCATGCAAAGCAGATGCTCTACCACTGAGCTACAGCCCTTCCCCATGTCAATTAAAGGCCTCCAGAGAAGAGTGTTCTTAGGATTATAGGTTCATAAGAAGCTATGTCATGCCAAGGCCACATCCATTGGTTCTCCCTAGCTCAGTATTATTGACACCACAGCTGGGGAGCCTCCTGGTGCTGTTGGACTACAACTCCCATCAGCCCCAGACACCATGGTCAATAGTTGGGAAGAATAGGTGCTGTAATCCAGCAAAATCTAGAGGGCCACAAGTTCCCCAGCAAAACAAAACCATTCTGGGAATTGATTTATAATGAATTGAGAAAGATGTTTAGATACACCTTTCCCAAAAAGCCAGAAGCTTTTTTGCTGGGCTTGATGGGAGAGGAAATTGCAAAGGTAGAGCAAAGACTATTTACAGGGGAAACTCGGAAAATTAGAATATCGTGGAAAAGTTAATTCATTTCGGTCATTCAACTTAAAAGGTGAAAATAATATATGAGATAGACTCATGACATGCAAAGTGAGATATGTCAAGCCTTTATTTGTTATAATTGTGATGATCATGGCATACAGCTGATGAAAACCCCAAATTAACAATCTCAGAAAATTAGAATATTAAATGAAATCAGCAAAACAAGGATTGCAAATAGAGCAATATTGGACCTCTGAGAAGTAGAAGCATGCATATGTACTCAGTACTTGGTTTGGGCCCCTTTTGCATCAATTACTGCCTCAGTGTGGTGTGGCATGGATGCTATCAGCCTGTGGCACTGCGGAGGTGTTGTGGAAGACCATGATGCTTCAATAGTAGCCTTCAGCTCTTCTGCATTGCTCGGTCTCATGTCTCTCATCTTTCTCTTGGCAATGCCCAATAGATTCTCTATGGGGTTTAGGTCAGGCGAGTTTGCTGGCCAATCAAGCACAGTAATACCATGGGCATTGAACCAGGTTTTGGTACTTTTGGCAGTGTGGGCAGGTGCCAAAGTCCTGCTGGAAAATGAAGTCAGCATCCCCATAAAGCTCATCTGTGGAAGAAAGCATGAAGTACTCCAAAATCTCCTGGTAGACGGCTGCTTTGACCCTGGACTTAATGAAGCACAGCGGACCAACACCAGCTGATGACATGGCTCCCTAAATCAACACAGACTGTGGACACCTCACACTGGACTTCTAGCATCTGGCATTGTGTGCCTCCCCATTCTTCCTCCAGACTCTGGGGTCCTTGGTTTCCAAACGAGATGCAAAAGCTGCTCTCATCAGAAAAGAGATTTGTATGTATGTATGCAACAACTGCGGCGAGAACTTTATTAGCCCCAAAGTGGAAATTACAGGAGTTACCAACGTTGGAGGAGTGGCAGACGAAGATGATGGATTATGCAGAACTGGCAAAACTGACCTTCAAGGTCCAAAACCAGGAAGAATCAAAATTCCAAAGAGATTGGAGTAAATATATTGACTCCATAAGTAATAACTGTAGAAGTTCGAAGACCCTAGCAGGATTGAAAGAAATCTTACGATGCGGATTTGATGAAAGGAGAGGAAACAGTGAAATGTAGATTGAAAAAGAAAGCCTGCGGCCGAGAGGGAGGGAAGTCATTGCTCAGCAGAGCAGTGGAAAAGGAGTTGTGTGGATGAACGTTGAAATTTATTGTTTGTTGTTTAAAGTGAAAATTTAATAAAAATGTATTTGGGGGGAAAAGGAGATATACACTGAGCAGCCATGGCTCTGTAGGGCTGTAGGTAGAAGTCATTTGCAGCTGTACCTGGAGGTGCCAGGGATAAACCTGAGATCTTTTGTGTGCTAAGCTTGTGCTTTGCCAAGGAAGCTGCAGCACTACTCCCATATATCAATGTGCATCTGCATTTGTCTGAGCATCTGTCTCAGCTGTGCACATGGCTCTCTCTTGCTAGGTTTATTTAGTTAGGTACACTAGTACACAACCTTTAAACCATTGTTCCTAAAATGGTTTACAGCGCCAAATGCAATACCAACAAAATAAAAATAGATCAGCTCAGAAAAGCAGCAGACCTCTTCATAATGGAAGTCTCCGTTAACAGAGACCTTGCTCTCAAAACCTAGGGAAAAACCGAACTGTTTTTGCCTGCCTCTGAGAGGAGGCAAGCGATGAGGCCAAACAAGCCGCACATAAGTTGCAAGTTATCTGTGCTTTCAAACGAAAGCATGACAGCAAGCAAATTTATTAAATGTTGCACAGCCAAAAGAATCCTGTTTTTTTTATTTTAAAAAATCTCTCTCTCTTTCTCCCCTTCAGACACAGCTATGTTGCAAAGTGCTGTGCAATCTATCAATTAAAAGAAAACAAAAATGTATGTCAGGAGGTCGATGGAGGCCAAAGCAGTGAGAATATATGAGACATGGCAAGTCCTTGAGCGATGGTGTCTGTGGTTCTCTAACCATTGATTTTTTTGGCAGTGGCGGGGGCGGGATTGAAAACTCTCTCTAGAGATCAGAGGAGAGAATGGTTGGAAATAGGCTAGAATCTGAAAAAGAAAGCATACTTGATAAAGAAGGCAATGTGTGGTGTAGTGGTTAAGAGCGGTGGACTTATAATCTGGTGAACCAGGTTCGCTTCCCCGCTCCTCCACATGCAGGTGCTGGGTGACCTTGGGCTAGCCACACTTCTTTGAAGTCTCTCAGCCTTTCTCACCTCACAGAGTGTTTGTTGGGGGGGAGGAAGGGAAAGGAGAATGTTAGCCGCTTTGAGACTCCTTCGGGTAGTGATAAAACGGGATATCAAATCCAAACTCCTCCTCCACTTTCCGTGAAATCCAGACCCAGACTACATGGTGCTGCCTTTGATGACAGTCTGGAAACTTCAGCTGGTGCAGAATGCAGCCACCCAAATGTTGGTTGATGTTCTGTATGAGTCGCACTAGTTGTCAGGATGTTTCTAGAGCCAAATCACAGTGCTGGTTTTGATCTTTAAAGCCCTAACTGATTTGGAACCACATTATTTGAAGGACTGCTTGCACCCATGTGAACCTGCTCAGGTACTGAGATATACCTTGGAAGCTCTGCTTGGAGATCTGCCAGTGAGATCAATTTGAGTGACAAACGTGAGGGGCAGGATCTTTTCTTTGCTGGCCTCAGTGATTCTGAATTGCCTTTCTCCTAACTTAAATCCGGACATTACAATGCTTTAAATGTCAACCCAAGGAACAATTAGTGTAGGGTGGCCTTTTCTTATTGCTCATGCTTTTCAATAACTGAATGGCTTTTATTGCTGTGCGTTGTTTGAGTTTAAATAATCTGTTTGATTAATACTGTAAATCTATCTGGTAAATGTTGTGGTTCCTTATGTTGCTGTGCTATGATACAGAGAAATTCGGTTCAGCGTTTTAACCCAAACCTACCCAATCTGCACTTCCCAAAACAATAGGACTCAAAACAATGCATAAAATGCAGCTCTTCTTTGACATTTGCAGCCACGGAACTTTGCTACAAAGTTCTCCAACCAAAAAAATGTGGAAAAAATATGTATGTTGGGGGGGAGTATGCATACAAATGTATATGACAGTAAAGTCGTACCTCGGAAGTCAAACAGAATCCGTACTTGAAGTCCATTTGACCTCCAAAATGCTCGTCTTCCAAAGCGTGGCTTCTGATTGGCTGAAGTAAGCTCCTGCAGCCAATCAGAAACCATGGAAGCCCTGTCGGATGCTCGGCTTCCAAAAGAACATTCAAAAACCGGAACACTCACTTCTAGTTTTCTATCATTCAGGAGCCAGAACATTCAACTCCCAAGGCGTTCGGGAGCCGAGGTATGACTGTAAAACAGAATAAGCAATGCATTGTACTGGGGCGGGGAGCTGGTAAATATGTGTATATTAAGAGAAATCTGCATGAAAATGTTGAAATCTTTTAATGCGAGTTGATGTGGAAATATGGTGAACTATCCTTGACTAAAGGGATGCGGGTGGCGCTGTGGGTTAAACCACAGAGCCTAGGACTTGCCGATCAGAAGGTCAGCGGTTTGAATCCCCGTGACGGGGTGAGCTCCTGTTGCTCGGTCCCTGCTCCTGCCAACCTAGCAGTTCAAAAGCACACCAAAGTGCAAGTAGATAAATAGGTACCACTCTGGCAGGAAGGTAAACGGCATTTCCGTGCGCTGTTCTGGTTCGCCAGAAGAGGCTTAGTCATGCTGGCCACATGACCTGGAAGCTGTATGACAGCTCCCTCGGCCAATAAAGCGAGATGAGTGCCACAACTCCAGAGTCGGCCACGACTGGACCTGATGGTCAGGGGTCCCTTTACCTTTACCTTTATCCTTGACTAGCCAGAGCTTCATAAGGAGCTCTCCAGGGTGCTACTTGCCTTGCCAGAAAATTTGCATTACTGGAAATTGAACTTTGACTTGCTTTACTTGCCTCACTATAAACTAAAGTAGCCAATGTAGCACCCTCCAGATGCTTAAAGGTAAAGGGACCCCTGACCATTAGGTCCAGTCATGACAGACTCTGGTGTTGCAGCACTCATCTCATTTTACTGGCCGAGGGAGCCGGTGTACAGCTTCCGGGTCATGTGGCCAGCAGGACTAAGCCGCTTCTGGCGAACCAGAGCAGTGCACGGAAATGCCGTTTACCTTCCTGCCAGAGCGGTACCTATTTATCTACTTGCACTTTGACATGCTTTTGAACTGATAGGTTGGCAGAAGCAGGGACTGAACAATGGGAGCTCACCCCGTCACAGGGATTTGAACCACCGACTTTTGGATCGGCAAGTCCTAGGCTCAGTGGTTTAACCCACAGCGCCACCCTGCAACTCCCATCTTACAGGACCAGTGCTGGAGGGCACAACATTGTCTACCTCTAACCTAAAGTATTGCTCAAAACCACTGTCACTCGCTTGGGGCTAGGATACCATTTGGTTGAGACCGCCAATTGAAAGAGAACAGTTGCCATCATTTTAACAGTAGATCCCATCAGCACCATTGACACAGATCAATTCAAAGTGCACTACGGAGGTCAACTGCATGACTGGGCATATGATAGTTGGGAAGAGCGAGCTATTTTTTCTTTTGCCAAATTGTCAATATTGTCATATTATCTTTTCTTTTCTTTGTAATATTTCATTTCCTGATGCAAATAGCATGATGACTACTTGTTTACTTCATATTACAATGCGGCTTTCCCTTGCCTTGTTGTAGTGTTTATCTTGATTCTAAAAGTGAAGCTTTATTTAGTAGTTAATTGTGTTTCACAGAATGCAGAAAATTTCCGGGATCTTCTTTTGATTTAAAATGCCTTAAGCTATGTTGTAAACCGCTTAGCGGTTTGTTGAAATATATAAGCAGTATATAAACTTGCCAATTAAAAAAACCTTCCAAGCACACCACCTTCTTGGCTACAAGACAGGTTCCATCAAAAGAAAAAGAAAACAAACATTCTTCTCTATCTTAAAAAAGCCATTTATAGAGGCTGAGATGGCATTTTGGAAGAGTAACCATGAAGGCTGAGATGTCTTTTCCATGTTACGAGTGATGCCTCATCGAGTGAGCAAGGAAAAGAGAGGGAGGGGGAAACAACCAGTTGTGCTTGACCCAGAGAGATATGATCACATATTTCACAGCCCATTTTCATTGGATAAGCAATAGCCGGTAATGACAAAGAACTGTCTCCACTCGGGTGGTCAAGCCCCTTGGACGTAATCTGTAATCCTGTGGAGGCTGTAAACACTCCAGCAGAGAGCAATCCCCTGATGGAAATGAAAGATTTCTCTTCCTTACTTTCACTAGCCAGTGAAAATTAATGCATTGGCAAAAGGCAGGCAGACTTTCTAGAAAGCTATTTCTAGGCCACTGTCGTGCTCCTGAAGGATTTGGAACTTGCTTGGAAAGGCAATATGATATTGCGTTTTGTGACACTGTCCCGGTGCTGCAGCTATTATCTCCTCTTAAGCACTTCTTCACTGCCACAGCTGATGTTAGGGTAAGGTTACTTTGTTTTCCTGCAAAGCCTTTTTTTCCTGCTGGCGGTACAGTGGTACCTCAGGTTACATACGCTTCAGGTTACATACGCTTCAGGTTACAGACGCCGCTAACCCAGAAATAGTGCTTCAGGTTAAGAACTTTGCTTCAGGATGAGAACAGAAATCATGCTCCAGTAGCGCAACAGCAGCAGGAGGCCCCATTAGCTAAAGTGGTGCTTCAGGTTAAGTACAGTTTCAGGTTAAGAACGAACCTCTGGAACGAATTAAGTACTTAACCCGAGGTACCACTGTATTCAACTATGTTTTGCCCAGGGAAGACCTGTTGAAATTAAAGAACCTAGCTTAGTCGTCTTCATTAATTTCAGCAAATTCTACTCTGAATACCATCCTGTATGTTTCCTTGATGTAGAACCAAGATGAAGTGTAAAACATATTTTTTTCCTCCCTTTGGGAGACAATTCTACTGAACAGCAGAGCACTGGATTCTGCTGGAAAGTAGACCAGCAGAGATTTTAAAACAACACAGTACTACCCACCACATCTCAAGATGGACTAGCTGCTTAGTGAGCACTATCCTTTAGAAATAATTATATTTCTAGAGTGCAGGAGTGAAATGCAACAGAACTATTGATTTGTAATAAGATAAGAAAATTTGGGGATATTATATATAATGAACTCAAAAAGATCTTCAAACTCTCATTCCAAAAAACAAAACAAAAGCCTGAAGCCGCCTTGTTAGGTATTATGTCCAGGAAAATTAAAAATAATAATAATTCAGACCCCTTTTTGTGTACGCAACCACAGCGGCCAGGATCGTAATGGCAAAGAACTGGAAAGGCGACAGTATCCCCACAAAAAGGGACTGGCAAGCAAAAATGATAAGAGTATTTACAGCTCGCAAAAATGACTGGGAGAATAAGAGGAACCTCAAATCAGGATGTTAACAAAGATTGGATAATATTTAAAGAATACCTTGTGATAAAGCAAATCTCCTGACAGACTTAGATTGAATCTTGAAACATAGAGAAATCATATAGCAAATTTTTTCTAGATAAAGAATGGAAGAGTAAAATAAGAAAGAAATGTGTATAGATTAACAAAATGTAAAAAGCACAACGAGGTGAATTGGAAGTGAAAGTGGGAATTATGTTATTGTAAGTTAGTGTCTATGGTGTGTCTATGTTGTTGTATGCATTGTATGTACTGTCTAAGTTATATGTAAATGGTTGTATAATAAAGGCTATTTTTTATTTTTTATTTCTCTCTCTCTGAGAAGCTGAACGATTCCCTAGCTACGCAGTTTGCAACTTTGGAGCATTCCTGAATGCACCCCTGAGCTGGAAACTCAAGTTGTGGCAAGGAGCAGTTTTGACCAACACCACCAGATGGCTTGACCTTTTTGTCAGAATCTATAGAACAGATGTTGCTTCACTGTGTATCAAGTCTATGCTCCAAACAAACGGAGAAAAGTTTTCCATGAGGCTGTCCCATCACTGCTGCACACACTTTCCCCTGGGCATCCAAACAAAATTGGTTGCCACTAAAGGTCCATTGGAACCAATGGAACCTTAGTTGCATATCCTGAAGTCCTGTGGATTTCAAGGGCATTAGTCTTTGTTAAAGCAAAAACAAAAAACTGCTTTAATAGTGTGATTTTAATTGATTGCATTTCTGTGAATCTCTTCCTGGTAGCATTATTAATAAGGCTCATCATGGCTGCCGGCAGATTAAAGAAACTGTACTTGTTTAGTTGTGTAGGTTTTAACCAATTGATTAAACTGGCATATATTTGCATATGTCTGCAAACATAGTACATTTTGTGATGTGTGATTTTAAGATGATGGTGCTCATGTACATAATGTACATATTTGTGCATGTACATATTTTAGTAAGCATCACCTCACAAGAGAGGTTTTCCTTGTCACACACACTCATTGGAGGGAATGCCTCTTCTAAGATGGACCTTGCCACCTGAAGGTCTTCCTTATACAGTGGTACCTTGGGTTAAGTACTTAATTATTCCAGAGGTCCGCTCTTAACTGAAACTGTTCTTAACCTGAAGCACCACTTTAGCTAATGGGGCCTCCTGCTGCCACCGCGTCGCTGAAGCACGATTTCTGTCTCATCCTGAAGCAAAGTTCTTAACCTGAGGTACTATTTCTGGGTTAGCGGAGTCTGTAACCTGAAGCATATGTAACCCGAGGTACCACTGTATGATAAATAGTGTGTGTGTGTGTGTGTGTGTGTGTGTGTGTGTGTACACTAATATATGCACCTTTTTACTCAAAGACTGCAATGCTGTAAGCCAGTTACATTAACTAATTAATAATTGAATCCTATACTGTATGTGTCTACTCAGAAGTTCAAATTGGGTTCAAATCCCAGAGAAGCATTTATAACAGGGATCAGGAACCCTGGGCCTGCCAGATGTTTCTGAACTGTACCTCTCACCAGCCTTTTCTATTGACTGCACTCACTGGGCTTGAGGGGGAGATGTAGCTCTGCAACATCTGGAGGGCAAAAGGTTCCCAATCTCTGCTATGAACACTTAGCAGAGATTTGAACCCAATGCAGTCTACTTGTCAGTAGACACTTATAAGATTGAGCTATTAATTAATTAATGTTGTAAACTGACTAATTGGTAATTAGGTAAATGCTGTAGCAGTGTTACCATCGTTGTTAATTTAATGTAGCATCAGAATTTGTGCAGTGCTGGTCCTGAGTGTTCCATGCATTTTGCATATGCTCACCTCCACAGTCCTTATTTCCACACTGCAAGATGGACCCTATTGCAGAGGGGAGGGAGATGATGATGATCAGAGAGTAATTTAGGAAATAAGGAACTCTCTAAGCATTGCACTTACAATAACATACACGGGGAAAGCCTACTGATTTTGCAAAAGGGAAAGCACATGGCGAAAGGCCTATTCTTAGACACCAGTAAGGCTGTGAGAGTACAAAGTGCTGACTCCTCAAGCACTTTATGTAGTCTGGTGACATATTTTTGCAGCTGTAGTAATTCAAAATGAAAGGTTGTTCCATTCTTCTTCAGCTCTCAGCCAAGCACGGCTTAGTGCACTGTATCCAGCCCCCCACCACACCCCCAGTCTCCAGATGTTCTGCAAGCATTTCACAAATCAGCACTGGAACATTCCTTTGCAATTTCAGCACCTCTGGCATTGTGTGATAAAAAAAATTTGGAAAGGGTAACAGCTCTTGCAACAAACTAAGAATATTGTGGCCTCATTCTGGAGTCTGGGGTAGCATCTCATAGCATCTGCTACAAAGTGCCTAGCACTTACATAGGTGAGGGGTCCACTTGTCTCTTTATGGTTCCACCCTTAGTGTTAAAGGTAAAGGGACCCCTGACCATTAGGTCCAGTTGTGACCAACTCTGGGGTTGCGGCGCTCATCTCGCTTTATTGGCCGAGGGAGCCGGCATACAGCTTCTGGGTCATGTGGCCAGCATGACTAAGCCGCTTCTGGCGAACCAGAGCAGCGCACGGAAATGCCGTTTACCTTCCCGCCAGAGCGGTACCTATTTATCTACTTGCACTTTGACATGCTTTTGAACTGATAGGTTGGCAGAAGCAGGGACCAAGCAATGGGAGCTCACCCCGTCGCGGGGATTCGAACCGCCGACCTTCTGATCGGCAAGTCCTAGGCTCTGTGGTTTAACCCACAGCGCCACCCGTGTCCCCCAACCCTTGGTGTTACTTGTCAGCAAAGTAAGCCCATCCAGTTGTTGAAGGATGGAAACATAGCTAAGGGATTTCCATTATAATAAGTGGTTTCCCCAGCTACTCTTCCATGTGCCGACACCCATCTCTGAGCCCTAGCCAATACCAGTGGCTGCATTCCAGTTGGAAAGTGCCTTCTGCTTTGACGGAACAGCAAAGACAACTAGGGCTTCTTTGATGGAGCCCCCTGAGACTAAGGATTGTCACACTGCATCCTCAGGCCAGAGGAACACTGGCACCACAAGTCTGTCTGGTGGAAGCTCTTCTGGGATTGGTCCTGTGTGCCATTGCCTTTCTGATTCAGAGTCCTTGATCTCATTTCTTGGAGAGGCATCTGACTACAGGGAGATCAGCTGTGATTCCTGCATTGCAGAGGATTGAACTAGATGGTCCTTTGAGTCACTTCCAACTCTACGGTTCTGTGACATCTGTTTCCCATGGTGCACTGCCCATTTCATGCCAAACCGTCTTTAGTCTCACAAGCCTAGCGGATGTGCATACTTTTCTCTTTTCTAAAAAAATTAGTAAAGCATATATTTTGAGGACATTTAAACAAACGTTAGAAATCCCCTCTGCTGAATAAATCCATTTCTGCAGTGATATTAGATGAACTATTGAAGATTGCTTATGACTATGCCAACATCCTTGCTTAGGGGACACTTCCAGTTAAAATCTGGAGGAAGCTCCACACTCCAATAAGATATTAATGCATTAAGCAATTAATCAGATGGATTGCACAGGTAATGCTCTCTTGCGGTTCCCATCACCCTCAGCTGCAGCAGCTAATTTTAATTAACTGATGGCGTAAAAGCCTAAAGGTATTTTATTTATTTATTATTCAGAAACAGGAGTGTGCACATTAAAATAAAATAAGAAGTAGCTAAGGAAAAGGTTAAATCATTCACATCAGTCACTGTGTGGCCATTTTAATAAAAGGTACAGTGGTACCTCGGGTTACATACGCTTCAGGTTACATACGCTTCAGGTTACAGACTCCGCTAACCCAGAAATAGTGCTTCAGGTTAAGAACTTTGCTTCAGGATAAGAACAGAAATCGGGCTCTGGCGGCGCAGCAGCAGCAGGAGGCCCCATTAGCTAAAGTGGTGCTTCGGGTTAAGAACAGTTTCAGGTTAAGTATGGACCTCCAGAATGAATTAAGTACTTTACCCGAGGTACCACTGTATATGAAAGCAACCTTGGTAGCTTTTACTTTCAAGCAAACATGCTAATATGCTCTAAAACAGGTGTGTGAAATCAATGCTCCTCTGGATGTTGCTGAACTACAACTCCCATCATCCCTGACTATTGCTAGGGCTGATGGGAGCTCTAGTTCATCAACATCCAGAGGACCAAAGGTTCCCCACTCCTGCTCTAAAATAACACTCATTTATTTCATTTGTAATGTCAGCAGTGAATGACTTCACTTCTAAGTTGCCTGCACTGCTAGCTCACTCCTCAGTAAGGAATGGGGGAGAAAATTGGTTCGATTCTCTTTTTAATGCAAACCAACCTAATTCAGACTTCTTGAAACAGTATATGAACCAAAAGGCAGCTATCCTTTGAAATTCAAACTTCTCCCAATTTTTGTGATGTGATTCTCCAACCAAATGTTTATGTTAAGAGAAATGCATACTAAAATGTAGAAGAAATCCCGGAAGGATTATTTTTTTTTAATTGCCAACTGCTGCAGAAATGGGGGGAAGTGATCTTCAGACTGGAAAATGAGAAACTGAGAGAAACAAAAATTGGCAAATTCACCAGCCTTATTCTGAAGCAGTCATATTTCCCTCCAGCAGCAAGTTCAGTATAATAATAATAATAATAATAATAATAATAATAATAATAATATATGGACCCCGCTCATCTAACTGGCTTGCCCCAGCCACCCTGGGTGGCTTCCAGCAACTAAATATTTCAGTTACCTTTCCCACCCCGACCTGGCCACAGTGATCCATGCGACGGTCATCTCCAGGCTTGACTACTGTAATTCGCTCTACGCGGGGCTGCCCTTGAAGCTGTCCCAGAAACTCCAGCGGGTACAGAATGCTGCAGCGAGGCTCCTCACGGGGTCTCTGCCATGGGAGCATATTCACCCAGTGCTTTTCAAGCTGCACTGGCTCCCGGTGGAGTACAGGGTCAGATTTAAGTTGCTGCTTTTGACCTTTAAAGCCCTTCATGGCCTAGGACCCTTGTACCTAGGGGACCGCCTCTCCCGGTATGCCCCACGGAGAGCCTCAAGGTCCATAAATAGCAACACCCTAGAGGTCCCAGGCCCTAAGGAAGTCAGATTAGCCTCAACCAGAGCCAGGGCCTTTTCAACTCTGGCTCCAGCCTGGTGAAACGCTCTGCCTCATGAGACCAGGGCCCTGCAGGATCTGATTTCTTTCCGCAGGGCCTGTAAGACAGAGTTGTTCCGCCTGGCCTTTGGCTTGGAGCCAATTTGATTCCCTCCCTCCCTCTCTTTCTTTTTTCTTTTCCTTCTCCTCCTGCGATGAGGCTACATTTTAATATTTTAATGTTCCATTATTTTAATGTTGTATTTTATTTTTGTTTTTAAGTTGTAATCATTCATCTTGTTTTTATTATTGCTTGTAAGCCGCTCTGAGCCCGGCCTTGGCTGGGGAGGGCGGGGTATAAATAAAAATTATTATTATTATTATTATTATTATTATTATTATTATTATCCATGGTGCAAATTCAATCGATAAGGAGCGCAGTGCAGCAGAGAAGTGAACTGCTTTGCTGCTGAACTTTCTGCTCCAATATACTGTCTGAGAACTTAGATGTGAATGCACCCAGGATCAAGCTGTAAAAAGCCGCATCAAAGTTCTAGAACAGCCTTCCCTAACCTAGTCTCCTCCAGACATTGTTGGGCTACAACTCCCATCATCCCTGAATAGCTGGGGATAAACATCTGGAAGACAGGCAGGTTGTGGCAGGTTATGCTGGGACATTACTCACAACAGATGAGCTTACTATTTATGATTCTCATCTTGTTGGGCTTGCTTGCATTTTTTAAATAATAATAATAATAATAATAATAATAATAATAATAATAATAACAACAACAACAACAACAACAACAATAATTTATACCCAGCCCATCTGGCTGGGCTTCCCCAGCCACTCTGGGCAGCTTCCAACAAAATATTAAAATACAATAATTAATCAAATATTAAAAGCTTCCCTAAACAGGGCTGCCTTCAGCTGTCGTCTAAAAGTGAGATAATTGTTTATTTCCTTGACATCTGGTGGGAGGGCATTCCACAGGGCGGGCGCCACTACCAAGAAGGCCCTCTGCCTAGTTCCCCATAACTTCACTTCTCGCAGTGAGGGAACCGCCAGAAGGCCCTCGGCACTGGACCTCAGTGTCCGGGCAGAACGATGTATGTATGCACATAAAAACATAAGACGAGCCTTTTGGATCAAGCCAATCACCCATCTAATATAGCATTCTGATTTCACAGTGACCGACTAAATGCCTGTGGAAAGATTGCAAACTGGACATGAGCAGAACCCCACTCTGCCCGCCTGCAATTTCCAGTGACTGGTATGCAGAGACAATACTGCACCCACAGTGGAGGCAAAACATAGCAATCTTGGCTAGTAGACAATCTTGGCTAGTAGCCTTGTCCTCCATGAATTGTCCAATCCTCTTTGAAAGTGTAGCAGGAACCCCCCACCCCAATCATTCAGTTTGTGCGGGCTTCACACACTCACGCTCGCGCACTGCATATGCCACACTTCTGTTGTGGATTCATGGAAAGATCGGCCATGCGTCGGATTTGCACTGTTCCACTTTTATTTTGCTCCATATGACAAGGACTATCGGGGGGGGGTGGCTTGGTTCTGGTCGGCCGTGGTCCCTTCACCATCCCAGCACATCCGCGGGAGCCCTGCCCAGTTGCTGTGCCAACCCTGATGGTCCTGGACAGAGGACCATCGGGATCGCGGGGAGCTTGCATATGGGAGTGGATTCGGCATGGGCTGAGACAGGGGACGGTGATCGGATCTTCCCTCTGGGGGCAGGAAGCTGCCGGCTCCCCTTTGTCTCCTGGAAGTGACTCATGGGCAGGGGGAAAGGAGGAACCAGCCAGGTGACAGGACACTCAGGTTACCACCACAACTCCTCCCTCAACCCCTCCTTTCTGTAATGTATGCATGATGTTTCTGGGGGTGGGCTTGACCCAGAGGATGGGAATTTCAAAAGTTTTTATAAGGTCTTGCACACCATCTTTCTGGGTCTTTCCTCTCTCCTGCAAGTGAGGGGAACACCCTGTTGCAACAGTTCAATAAAGGCCAAGCCTACAGGCTGCTGTTTTGCTCCAAGTTATCCTGGTTGGTGTCTTTGTTTTTGTCCAAGGGAGCCCTCGGATTTTTCCGGTAACAAAAGTCAGTGACCATCACTGCCTCCTTTGGGAGTGAGTTTCATATTGTAACTATGTGCTGCACCAAGATGTATTTGTTCGTAAATCTGCCCTGAATCTGCCAGCATTCAGCTTCACTCAACATCTTTGAGGTCTAGTGTTGCGAGAGAAGAAAAAACCTTTCTCTATCTGCTTGCTCCATACCCTGCATAATTTCATAAGATAATGTCTCAACATTACCCTCCTAGTTTGTGAGCAGAGAAACTGGAGCAGAGGAGTTCACCAAATTTCTCCAGACGAGAAGAAAATCTCCAGCAGTTTTTTCAGGAATGTGCTCTACATTTTTATGGTCTTTATGACCCCCCACCCCACAAAAACAGGAGCATAGCATGCAGTGCTGCATTTACGTATAAGCTAAACAAGTTATAGTTTAGGCCCCCACTCCCTTGGGGGCCCCAAAAAAATTAAAGGGGAAAAAAACTGGATGTACATTTCAAAGATATAAGATAAAAAAGAAATAAAATAAAACCTACGTACAGCAACATTGTGTATTAATAATTATTTCACTGTTAATATACTTCTTAATTGTATTTCAGTTCAACAATTACTCTGATAAAATACATATTTTGTTACGTGCAAATGGCTTTAGATACCTATTAGGTCCATAAATTACCATATAGCATATATTCAACAGAAAAAAACAGCAACAATTTGTTGTTGACAAAGGACAGCTGGACATATAAAGGGCCCCATTACCTTTAGTAGCTTGGGGCCTCATCAAACCTAAATCTGGCCCTGGTAGCATGGGGGGCAGGGAGCTGTAGCCCTGGGCACATGATTTTTAGAGGCCGTGAACCAAACACCCCCAAGCAGGGATCTGGGTCCTGTCCTGTCCTGGCTGTTGTTGGGAATTTCTGGGCCCCAGAGCCTTACCTGGCCTCGCCACAGTGTCCTCAGTCCCCTCAGTGAATGGCCACCCAGTTGGCATCAGGGGGATTCGCCCACCAAGGGCTGCATTGACCTGTTGGGCTCCTCCCTGCACAGGTGGGAAGGTGGCACAGTGCAGGCCCACTTGGCTCTAGTGGCGAGGGCTGGGCTGGCACACGAGCTCTGTGAACCCTCTGTGCCTCATATGCACCTGCCCAGCAATGGTGGTGATGGCTGGGCTGGTGCGGTGGGTTCTGTTCATCCTCTGCACCCCACTCCTGCCCAGCATGTGTGCCCCAGGCACCAGCAAACAATGCAACACCACTGCCCACCAAAACTGATGATAACCAAGATCAGTCTTCTTGTTTAGAGATTAGTACATTTCTTCCAGTATTGAATATTCCCCAGTGGCCTCCGTGTAGTATCTCGTGTGCGCAGATTGCCAACGAAAGGTCTGATCCTTCTCAGAGGCTCAAACGGCTGAGCAGGAATGACTGATATGTGCTTGACAGCCCGACTTGATAATGTGTGAGAGTGTTCCTCTCCCCTTTCATCTAATTTTTATAACTCTCAGCTGTGGTGACAGGAAGGGGAAAAAAGAACTATGAGACATGCAGTAAGATACTCCCCATCTGAGAAAGTTGACTTTCACTCTCTGCAAATTTTAAATGGCATATGTCTCCTTAGTCCACAGCAAAGCAACAAAATCTCCAGGCAAAGAAAACAGAGATGTGACAGTGGAGGTGTGATGATGCAAGACAGTTGGCCCTGAGAGACTGCCTATCCAAAGCCCTTCATATGACTTCCTCACAAGTAGAGGATCCAGTCATGAGCCACCTGAAGTTACCTATATAGCCCAAGCCATCTGAAGGATCATGTGCCCCCATACAAACTTTCCCAGGCTCTGAGATCTTTGGGGGAGGCCCTTTTCTTGGTCACACCACCCTCACAGGAACGCTTGGTGGGGACATGGAAGAGGGCCTTCTCAGTGGTGGCTCCCAGACTTTGGAACTCCCTCCCTAGAGAGGCTAAACTGGCTCCCTCCTTGTTGTCTTTCCTCTGGCATATGAAGACTAAGTTGAGGAATTGATTGGTGTGTGTGTGTGTGTGTGTGTTTAAGGAAGGGGCCTTTAATAATGAAGTGTTTTCTTCTTTTTATACTTACTAGATTCTATAGATTTGTTTTTATATGGTTTAAAATCTATTATAGTTTAATTTTTAACTAATAGATTTTATATGTTTTTAGCTTTCTGCGTTTTATCCATTTTTTTTTATTTTTTTGTGAGCCATCTTGAGTCCCAGTTATATCCCACAGAAAAGGTGGGATGTAAATAAATGAAATAATACATAATACCAGGCAGAGCCAGTCCTCTGCTATTCTTTTTTACAGTGACAAAAGAGTTAACGGCAAAGAATTTTTTTTTGAGACAAGTTAATTCATTAGCACAGGAGAGACGAAGTTAAAATCAGAAATGTGGAAGTTTACCAGCTCTTCACCTTTCTTCTCATCCAGGATTGATTGATTGATTGATTGATTGATTGATGGATAGGTTGATTTTGGAAGTGTATTCTGCAACCTGTCATTCACATAATAATTTATGCAGGTCCTCCCATATATCATTCCACTTTATTTGTTGTTACTGCCATCAGGAGGGGGCACAACAGAAGCGGGACGACAAAAAATAAATAAACTGGAATATTTGTGACATTAAAAGTTACAGGATTTCAGCAGGAAGTTGCAGGACATGCACTTGTTGGAATGAAGCAGCATGTCCACCCCAAAATGTTAGCAGGCAAAATGCTATTGCAAGAGGGATTGCATATACCTGCCCAATACCATTATGAGCCCAAACAATCATGAACACACAATTTTAAAAAGATGCTTGGGAGTGGGGGGGCGGGACTTTACATAGCAGTATCTTCAGGTGGTGGATGCGGGTGGCGTTGTGGGTTAAACCACAGAGCCTAGGGCTTGCCGATCAGAAGGTCGGCAGTTCGAATCCCCGCAATGGGGTGAGCTCCCATTGCTCGGTCCCAGCTCCCGCCAACCTAGCAGTTTGAAAGCATGTCAAAGTACAAGTAGATAAATAGGTACCGCTCTGGCGGGAAGGTAAACAGCGTTTCCGTGTGCTGCTCTGGTTCGGCAGAAGCGGCTGGGTCATGCTGGCCACATGACCCGGAAAAACCGTCTGCGGACAAACACCGTCTCCCTCGGCCAATAAATCGAGATGAGTGCCGCAACCCCAGAGTAGGTCACAACTGGACCTAATGGTCAGGGGTCCCTTTACCTTTACCTTTATCTTCAGGTGGTAGTTCTGGAGCAGGGTTTACCAAACCCTGCATACACCCTACTGTTGTTGGACTACAATTCCCATCATCTCTGCCTCGAAGGATCAGTGGTCAGGGATGATGGGAACTGTAGTCCAAAAACAGCTGGAGACCCAAGTTTGGGAAACCCTGCTCTGGAGGCAAGCAGGATCTAAGAAGCTGGTTTCTGCCATGGTGGGATACCTGACAGGGTGGAGTCAAAGGAAGCAAGTTCTTGCAACTTTCGACCACCTGACTCCATAGCACCGTCTTTCTTCCCCGTTCTGGTTGGAATTCAAAGCGCTTTATTTTATTTTCTGGACCCTTTACATTTGACAGAGCAGGAGCCTTTGCTGGCCATGGACTGAGCAACCTAATTCCATCTCATTTCAATTTCAATGGTGCTCACTAACTGGTCAGTTTCTTTCCATTTTACGTGGATTTTTCAAACGAATGCACTAAAGGTCTGCATTCGAACTATATGCCTTTGGTGGGACAGACATGTGTATTTTTGCAATATTTTTCATACATTATGTACACATTTTGTTAAAATAGGTCCTTTTGTGGGTACTTTTTGCACACGAAAACAAGGCCAAAATCCAGATAGGCACATTATCCAACTGGGAGCTGGTGCTCTGATCCACTAGCGAGCCTGGGAGCAATAGGTAGGTCCACTGTGAAACGCAGAGTGAACTAATTCCTTTTCCATCCCTGACCTTTGTTGAGAGTCCCCCTTTGCAGCTACTCCTTGTTTAGGCTTCCAGCTTCATCCTTGAACGCATTTGTGCAGCAGCTGTAGGGGAGACCAGCGTTCCTCAATGGGGCAAAAAAGGGGAACTTGATCGCTCAGTTATTCAAGGTATAGCTTTTGTTCTGCTTTTGAGGTGGGGCTGCTGCTGCTGCAAAAACAGGATTTACTCGTTTCATTTGTCATTCAAACCCCATTCAGAAAGGCATCAAGCATAGGATATTAATAGCAAAAAAAGGGGGCGGGAGTGAGTCGGAGGATAGTATCTAGATACAAATGCTTTTCACACAATTCCCTAAAGGTCTGTGGTTGTCACTTCATGGCAGAAATGCTAAATGCACTTACACAGCCCAGGACTGATGTCTCCAAATGCAAGCTTGGATATTACATTGATCTCGGAGATATTGCTTTGGCTTGACCCTTTGCTTGAAAAACAACTCTTTTCAGTGATGCTGGCACATCACTAAGAGCCAGTGGAGTTCTGCATTGCCCTCACTTTAAACTTGCTCTGTTTGGCATCAGTGACGCTGTTGTATAACCAAATTAGACAGTGCTGGCACCAGGCTTTGGAAATGGCGTGTGGAAGAGACTGGAGGTTCTAAATCATAGAAATAATAGAATTGTAGAGTCCCATATGGGGAATCAAACCTGGAACCTTGGCCTTATCAGCACCATGGTCAGTCTAACCAAATGAGCTATCCAGACTGGATAGATGAGGTCCCCCAGTTTGGAAAATGATTATCCACTATGAGACGAGCCAAGTCTCTCGTGAATTGTGGGGCTTTTCCCATACATGCACTCTCTGCCACTAAACAGACCTCTCTGCTGCCATTTCCCAAAATTGTCCTTGCAAAGAAAATGGTTAATGTTCAGGAGGGCTGCTGCTGAGTGCTTTACTAGTTTGAACCATTATCTTGTCTGACTGCGATTAGGAAAGCCATATCTGCTCAGTGTCTCCCACTGGACAATTTTGTGGCAAATGAGAGAATCAACAGACTGCTGTTTGCAGTTGTGCCATTGCTAGAAGAAGCAGCAAAGTTTCTTTTTTTGTAAAAGAAATAAGTAGAAATCATCGGTCCCCTTATTCTAAAATAGGAAAGCTCCTGCCTCACCAAAGATTAATAGAATTCAACCACTTTTGCAGGGGAGAAATAGCCCCATGAAAGAATTGGGTATTCAGCCTGGCACTAATCCTTGCAACATAACTTTAAAAGCCTGGGGGCACCTCTAGTTTAGGGTGAGTAATATTGCGCAAATAAGCTTTGAATGCAATCACCGATAAGTGGAAGCAAAATGCAGGGAGCTGGTTGCAAATCAGGTGATGCAATTTGGATAGAAAGAAAAGAATCAGTGGAAAGAAATTTGGACTGCAAGGCGAGGAACAGAGTTGCTTCACCTTAATCAACCCTCTTAATCAAGATACGAATGATTAGAGAGAAAATGAGCTATGCAGAAGGAGCTGAAGTTAAGAAAACAAATGAATTACAATAATCAATAGGAAATCCTGCTGCATAAAGATAACATTGGCATGAGTAAAACTTTAACAATGTAACTATAACATAATTAGGCAGGAGCTGGGTTTTATTAAGTGATCACCATTGCCCCCCTGCCCAATTACCCATCAATTTATTTCTCCTTTGGTTTTGCAGGATCACATTGGGATCACTGAAAATTACAGGTCTGGAGACGTAATGCACCACAAGCTAATCTGTTACATCTATTTCGGCTGTGCCCTGGAATTACTACATTCTGGCACCAAGTGGATTAACCTGGTTCTGTCAACCTACATAAGTTTCTCCTTCAACCACCACCTATTAAGCCACACTTATTGGGTCAGTCCAGTCTTGTGGTTAGAGTGCTGGACTCAGTGGATGTTGGTCCATTGGATGCACACATCCAATAAGCTCTCACTTATTGGTCAAATTCATATCACCCTCAACTTTCCAGGAACCCAGAGAACCAAACAGGTTCTGGAAAGTGGGAGTGAGTATGAGGAGACGACAAGCTGAGACATCTCAACATCCCTCAGAGCAATGAGGACTTCAACAGGAGCACCATCCACACCAACCAAAAGCTACACAATGGCATTCAAGAGTCCATCAGACTCCATTAATATAATAATAATAATAATAATAATAATAATAATAATAATAATAATAATAATTTCTATGCCACCCATCTGACTGGGTTGCCTCAGCCACTCTGAGTGGCTTCCAGCAAAACATAAAAACACAACGAAAGAGGGTAAGGATTTGCTGAATCAACAAATTGAACTGGAATACAAAAAAGGGAGGTATGAGGAGGTCCGGGAAACAAGCTAAGGAAAAATAAGTAATGGAAAAATTGAGTGGTTTTTAATCATTTTTATTTTGTATTTTGTATTTTTTCTTTTTTTTTCTTTTTTCTTTTTTTCCATTTTTATACTGTAACATTTGGAAAATCTCAATAAATATCTTATAAAAAAAACACACACATAAAAACACAACGAACCATTAAACCTTAAATCTTCCCTATACAGGGATGCCTTCAGATGTCTTCTAAAAGTAATATAGTTGTTTATTTCCTTGACATCTGATAGGAGGGTGTTCCACAGGAAGGGGACCACTATCAAGAAAACCCTCTGCCTGGTTCTCCCTATAACTTCACTTCTTGCAGTGAGGGAACTCCCAGAAGGCCCTCAGAGCTGGACCTCAATGTCTGGGCTGAAAGCCACTTCCGGCCTGCCCAGGAGGTGGGGTTGCGGGCTTCACGCCCACCTCCACGTGACCAGGGGCTGGTTTCAGCCCCCGCGAGAGCAGGGGAATCCCGGCCGCGTCTTCCCCCCCAGCCAGCCGATTGGCGTGGCCTGCCCTATTTAGGGCCGGCGCAGAGGGGGCTTGCCCTCTTTTCGCCGGCAAGCCCCCATGTTTTCCCACCCTCCCTCCCTTTAGGTAGGCTTTAGGTAGGTCTCTGACTTTGCTATGGACTTCGGTCTGTCGCCACAAGGGGCATGGTAGGAATTTTTCCCAATTGGCAATTTACAGCCATTTGGTTTTTCGCCTACCTTGTAGCAACTCGTCACAACTTCTCGGCATTGGCGGTTGTGTGTGTGGATGTGTGTGTAGGGGGAGGAACGCCATCACCTCCCCCCAGTGAACGAAGGGTGGTCCGATAAAGGACTCCGGGGAGGGGGTGGCCCTGTCCGAAGCCTATGGAGGTGTGGGCCAAAGGCACGTCCCCGAGCGGTGACCCGGGAGAGCTCCTAGTTGACGTGCCTCAGCAGGAGACTCCCCCACTATGGTGTTAACCCTTCCCGTGTCTCCAGCAAATGGGCCGGAGCCGGATAGTCGTTAGGACCAATGCCTAAGGCCAATGCCTCTCATTCCTGAATTCAATAAAGTTGTGGCCTAATTTGCCCATTTAACCTTAAATTATGGTGTCTTGTGTCTTTATTTATCCTGGTGGGGGGCGGGAACTCGCCACGCAACAACTGTTATCATCCTAATAGGTTTATGCCCCTTTCCGTGTCTAAAACTCAGTATGTTTGCCTACTATAATCTCTCTGTAACTTGTACAGTTTTGCATGTAGCAATGTGTTGTTTTTCCCCACAATGGAAAGAAAGCACATAAGTGGCTTGACGGATTTCCCCCCAGGTAAGAAAAGAATAGCTTTTCTTTGGAAGGGCCCCTTGAGAATAGCTCGAGTCAAGGTTGCTGCATTAAAGCAATTGAATAAAAGATACCTTCAACAGCAGGGGAGGGCAATTTGGCTGCCCATGTTGACATTTTTACCACAACGCTTTCAAGCGTATATGTGCAGAAATTCAAATGGTGTAGTGGCACAGAGACGCAGCGGGGGGGGGGGGCAGTTATTGCTCCTGAATGGAACAGCTGCCTATCATGCCACTGTCAGTGGCACAGATCTCTGTCAAGAAAAACACTGGCACTACAGTTGCCAACGTTTCCTTCTTTTCCCCCTTTTTCCTGTCCTCTGCAGTTGTGCCTTTGAGCGGCAGAACAATCTTCAACCCTTTAGCAGGTTGACAATGCCTATTTCCATGCAGCAGAAAGCTGCTGATTTCTGCAGATCCAACTGCTGTCAAGCCAAAGGTACAAGGCCCCCTGTGGATCTTGTTAGCACAAGGTCTGTGTTAACTGTTTCTTGTTAAATTGAAATGTCCCAGCCTGGTGTGATAATTGAGAAAGCAGAAAGCTGCTCATGCATACTGTATTGGAGGAAGTCAGAGCTGCACACTCAGCAGTCAGCAGTCAGGGAGTGCTAGTCTACCATTACTAGATCCCAGAGATTTTTAAACATGCCGAAAAGAAATAAAGAAAACCAAGTGCGCCCTTGATCGCCAGGTCCCAAGCTCAGCCCAGCAGCAGCCGGCTGCAGTCCTCCAGCCTTTTTCCGAGCAGGGTTGGGGCTGCTAGCCAATTTTCTGCTGCCCCTCCTATGTTTGTGTGACAGATGCATGGCAGAGAGAAACTCCGGTGTTACAACTTTCCCTATCACCAAGTCTCCACGCCAGCAAAACCAGCTGCTTTCCCTGGGACACTTAAAGCCACAGAAGCTCAGCTCAGAAAGTGGTGTCACCAATTCGCCACAAATACTTTGTCCCCAAGTGAGTGTTCAAATCCTTAAAAAGTGGCAGGCTAGGATTCACAATGTGGCACAATGTGGTACAGTGTTTCTTATGGTAGGAACTTTTCATCTTTAAACTTTTGAAACAGGAAATCTCAACTCCATGAAATAAAACCCCATTCACCCTCCACTCTGGTCCCAGATGCACTGTGCTTTTACAGTGGTACCTCTGGTTAAGACTTTAATTCGTTCCGGAGGTCCGTTCTTAACCTGAAACCATTCTTAACCTGAGGTACCACTTTAGCTAATGGGGCCTCCTACTGCTGCTGCCGCCACACCGCCGCTGCGTGATTTCTGTTTTCATCCTGAGGTAAAGTTTTTAACCCGAGGTACTACTTCCGGGTTAACGGAATCTGTAACCTGAAGTGTTTGTAACCCAAGGTGCTTGTAACTCAAGATACCACTGTACTATCACCTCCTAAATGCTCCCTCCCTAATATTCCACCCACTGCAAGACTCCCTTTTCCTCTTAGCATTCTCTCCTACAACTGCTTCTCCCTTCCCATCCAGACACTTTTCCAGAACATCGTTCACTATAGTAGCTACCCTAAACAGGATCTGTTCCTTCTGGCGCATTGTTACTGCACAACACTCTCCCTGATGGGGGTACAACATGATATTCTTTATTATTTGGCTGCTGTTTCTCTGAATGATCAAATGTAAGAGAGCAGTGCTGTGGCTTGATAGCAAAGGGGAAGAAAAGATGCACTTCTGTATTGCTGCTAAAAATACAGGAGCCCTGTCCTAGTTTAACCCAGGGGACCCTATAATTACATACTGCTCTGGATAAGTAACTTTCAGGTTATGAACGCGGCAAACCCGGAAGTGTATACTGCCGGGTTTTGCAGTGCGCGCATCCGCAGAAGCACTCTGTACATCGTGTGTGCACGCAGAAGCACTCAATCGCGCCACACATGTGCGCAGAAGCAGTGCCTCTGCCTACGGACTTTTCAGGTTGCGGACGGACCTCCGAACAAATTTAATTTGTATCTGGAGAGTCCACTGTTCTGAGAACATATGGCAATCACTGTATGCTAAAATGGATTCATCTTCTTGTAAATGATGCAAATGATGCAGCATGGGACGTATACAAGATCTGGAGGGCTAGCCATGCTTTGAGAGGTGCAGTTCAGCGCATGCAGACTGTCTCTGGACATGTTTGGTACCATTGGGTGACAAGGGAGTCAAAGGAGTGTTAAAGGAGGATAAGGAGTTTGCAGAGAAGCTGAATAGATTATTCGCACCTGTCTTCACAGCAGAAGATACAGGACAGATCTCTATATCTGTGCTAACTTTTTCAGAAAAGGAGTCCAAGACAAATAGTGGGTGACAAGAGATGAAGTCCTTAGCCTAACAGACAAAATAGAAACTGACAAACTGTCAATAGCATCCAACCAACAATTCTGAAGAAACGCAAATGTGAAATTGCTGATCTCCTAAGAAAAATATGTAACATGTCCCGAAGATCAGCTTTATACCGGGAAGAGACTAAAAAGTTGACAGCGTAACACCAGTATTATTTGTTTTAAGGAAAGGGGGAGGATCCCGCAAATTACAGGCCAGTTCTTGGACTTGTGGAAAACATTATTACCAAGCTTATAGAAGAACAAACTGCTGAAGAAACAGAATAGCATCCTGTCTAATCGTTTAGACTTCTTTGAAAGTGTCATTAAGTATATGGATAGGAAACTGTGATCACTCATCATTTTCTAGTATGACTACATGATGCGAAATATATGTGATAGAGGGGAGGGATAACATGTGTGTCATTGCCAGAAATGACCAGCTGCTGGGATCACTTTTCTCCCCTTCTTGAAATTAATCCCCAAAAGGGAAAATATAACATATGAAACGGTCCTTAAAAATTGGTTATAGGCTGTAATTGGATGGATAAGCTTAAATTGGTGTGGGCGGGTGTGGTACATTTATTGCTATGAAATCAGCATATTAATAATATTGATATCTAACATGAACTTTCTGGTCACAGCAGAAGATAATCCCCAAACAATAGATGAACACACAATTTCTGGTGAGAGCAGATGGGTTTGGACATTGAGCTGCCCTGCACGGATTCTGGTGCAATCCACTTTGCTTGAATAAGAAGATCAATGAAGTCATTGTGTGATTTATTGCTTCCCTAGCGAAGCCAACGGAAGTACTATTTTCTTGTGAGTTATCTACAGAGTAACAATTGGGCAGCTTAAATTGTTTGAAACAACTGATCCAAAATGAACAGTATTTAGTCTATTGGGAGAAAATGATCCCTTAAAAAACGAACAAGAAAAGTAATGACAGACTTGCTGTCATTTAGAGCAATTTGCCTCTCATTATTTTCATCTCGCCCTCCCATTATGTGTTAAAAATGAATTCCTTTATCAATGCAGAATTCAGCGAAACTTATTGAGATGTGGTAGCAAGAGGATCTCCACTACCATCACATTTTATTTTTAATTTCTGCCACTAAGGACAATTCTGTATCTAAAACAGGGGCCTCAACAATGAATATTTGAGAGACAGGCATCCTAAGTACTCTAGCTACATATAGAGACTTGGAAGAGCTCCAGCACGAGCCTTTAAAAGCCAATATCAAACTCTGGATTCTTCTTGTTCCTTAGCTCCTGCTGCTACAAGATATCCTGGATACAGATGCCAAGTCTCAGAAAACTCTGCAACACAGCACTTTCTGTTTTGGTCAATTAAAAGGAATCAAAGTAGATGCCAACTACTTAAAGGATGCCACAAGAGAGGATTAATTTTCTGGGTCTTTCATCTTTGATAAGACATACTCATTTAAATTAACATGTCTAAAAAGAGAGAGAGAGAGAGAGAGAGAGAGAGCGCTTCTTCTACCTCCTTACCCCAAAGGACAAATGAGGGCAGGCACAGCACCCAATTTGCTGCATCAAGACTCTGTAACTGGGGGGCTGGATTTGGACAAGGCACTGCTTCTCAGCCCCCAGAACCATTTGTTTCATACTCCAGCCTGATGTTATGCAAATAACCAGGGCGGCCATGTGTCTTACTGTCCAGTCCTCTCTCTGAAGAGAGGGCAGTCCTCTCTTTGAAGTGCAGCTGAGTCTAAGTCCAGTTTAAGGATGAAGAACTTGAACAAGGGAGAGCAGGAGGTGCCTTGGAGTTGCCCAGCTGAAGCTCACACCTGAGTGGGAAGACAGCCATCGGACCAGCCTCCCCCATTGTGGTGAGATATAACATTTTAAAATTAAATTATAACAGTCATTTCTAAATTTGCATCTATTGACGTGTGCAAATATTATGCAGATGGGTGTGGTCCCCCCTCTCTTTGGCAAATGCAGAAGCAGTCACCCTAATTAAAACCATCTCTCATTTGTTTATTTGAGGCCCTCCAATGTGCTTTTTTAGTGATGTATGGAAGTAAAAGCTGGGCCATAAAGAAGGCTGATCGCCAAAGAATTGATGCTTTTGAATTATGGTGCTGGAGGAGACTCTTGAGAGACCCATGGACTGCAAGAAAATCAAACCTATCCATTCTGAAGGAAATCAGCCCTGAGTGCTCACTGGAAGGACAGGTCCTGAAGCTGAGGCTCCAGTACTTTGGCCACTTCATGAGAAGAGAAGACTCCCTGGAAAAGACCCTGATGTTGGGAAAGATGGAGGGCACAAGAAGAAGGGGACGACAGAGGACGAGATGGTTGGATAGTGTTCTCGAAGCTACCAGCATGAGTTTGACCAAACTGAAGGAGGCAGTGGAAGACAGAAGTGCCTGGCGTGCTCTGGTCCATGGGGTCACGAAGAGTCGGACACGACTAAACGACTAAACAACAACAATGTGCTTTTTGCATGAAGGAGGACTGCCTGCTGAGGGCCTGAAGGACCCTGCCCTTGCCTCTTTCCACCTGGCTTGACAGGCTTCACAAGGACTGCAGCTGCTTTTAAATTGTTTTTAATTTTTATCTGTGTTGTTTTAAATGAGACCATCTTGGCTGTGAGCCCTGGAAGACCTTCCCCCTGCCTTGCTGGCGCTTTCCCATCTGGCCTGGGAGAGTGGAGTGCGGACTGACTCCAGCTACAAAAGCTGAAGCTGTTGAACAGATTCTTGGGCTTCAGTATTGTATACTGAGGGTTGAGAGAGCTGTTGCTGTTATTGGTATTATTGTTGTATCTTTAGTTATAGATCTTACGATTTACGTGGAAATTGTTCCCATTTGTTTGTGTATTTTTGATGTGTTCAGAAGTTTATGACTTCTGTTATGTTTGTAATTATGTAAATCTTGTCACGTTGTAAGCCTCCTTGAGCATGGTTTCAACTATGGAAAGGCGGAATACAAATAAAATTATGATGATGAATTATCAGGACAATATTTGTAGCTTCTCTGATGTGTGCACTCACCTTTCCCCCAAATGCTTTCACATACTATTGTGACTTCAACGCAGCTTACGCCTTACTAAATGTGCCCTTTTTCAAGTGGAAACTTTTCCAACTTGGGATTCATGTTTAAAAGACCAACACTCTGTTAGCTAACATTTGTTTAAGTGTTTTTATCTTTACCTCATAAAGCTTTTATGTAGGCCTTGTAATATGATCATCATGAACTGAAATCTCATAAATACTTCAACTTGAGACCTAGTTTCCCATACAGGTCATCTCCCCCATATGGCTGAGGCTTCTTTGGTACATTTTCACCTTATGTTTCCTCCCACATGCCCCTGTATCTTCTGAGCCTCTTGTACTGGACTAAACTCTCTGCTTAGGTTGGGGGAATGTCATGGCCTGGGAGGATTTTGGACCCACTGAGCTGCTCCCAACACATCCCTTTTTGACTCTGCTGATTTTGGAGCCCTGATGTTGGTTGGGTGAGGGCACTGGATGTTTCTACAGTGTGGGGAGGGGCAACCCAACATCAAGCCCCATGTTGGGCAACAGATTCCTGCATCGCAGGGGGTTGGACTAGATGATGCCCGTGTTCCCTTCAAACTCAGCAATTCTATGATTCTGTGAAAACTTCCGCTCTCTGATGTCAGAGCTCTGATGTCATGGAGGGAAATCCTATATATTCTGTGAACCCCTGGAATGACTTCTCAGAGGCCAAGGGTGAGATC
This sequence comes from Podarcis pityusensis, assembly GCF_964106645.2. Lineage (NCBI taxonomy): Eukaryota > Metazoa > Chordata > Lepidosauria > Squamata > Lacertidae > Podarcis > Podarcis pityusensis. The sequence goes on from NC_138029.1 coordinate 102,822,047, forward strand.
AATCAGATTTTGAAATGGGAAGTGATTTGCGCAAAGCGGCTTCTTCTGCAAAACTTATTTCCCTTCTAGGATTTGGATTTCGGGGGTTGCAGGAAGCAGAGAAGCCAAAGAACCAGAGCTACGCAAAGAGTCACAACAACAACAACAAAAGCTGCTTGATCCATAGAGGGGGAAGGAAATTGAAAACCAAAAATTTCCAGCCCATAGAGCAATTGATTCCTGAACATAGCATTAATGCATAATATGCTTCCACCCCACCTCATACTGTATTAGCTTGGCTATTTCTATGAAAATAGCAAGCATGCCGTGCATTTTAATAGTATGTTTCACACTAAACAGGGAATAAAAAGCATTAAATATTTATTCCCTTCCTAGCATTCTGCTCAAGTGTCCTACTTACTGAAATGGGGTGTTAATATAACCTTAATCTTTCCAGCAGGCGTATCATAGATTTACTCACAGCTCAGTTTGAGCCACAGTTCAGTGGGCTTGAAGACCACCCCTGGACCCACCATTTTCCCATTGTGGCCAGAGATAAGACTGAAAAGCAATGACAGCCTATAGCCGGGGAAGTACAAACTAACCAGGTTACATGTCCTCATGAAAAATGGCCAGCATTTTAGTGTGAAAATTCACCTAATATACACATTTTTGTATGCAATTTTGTCCACTTGTGCATATTTCCCCTAATATTTATCTTTTCCCAAATACAGTGCATTTTTGTAATATTATTTTCACTAATGCATGCATTTTCGTACGTGTTACTTGGCTGGAGAATTGCAATGCCAAATTTGGAGGAGTGCATATTTTGAAGGACGGCTCTTTTCTGTGTATTGTTTCTGAAAGTGTAAATTTAGGTAGGTTCACCTTAAATGTGAAGAGAATTGAATTTCTCCTCCATCACTTCTTGTTGTTTAGTCATTTAATCATGTCCGACTCTTCATGACCCCATGGACCAGAGCACGCCAGGCACTTCTGTCTTCCACTGCCTCCTGCAGTTTGGTCAAACTCATGCTGGTAGCTTCGAGAACACTATCCAACCATCTCATCCTCTGTCGTCCCCTTCTCCTTGTGTCCTCCATCTTTCCCAACATCAGGGTCTTTTCCATCACTAGTTACATATAAAAGCTGCAGCAGGAATGCTGCCAGACACAGAGGTTTATAGGATTAAGCAGCAACCCTGTGCACTTAGACTGGATACACACCACATATTTAAAGCACGTTTAAAGTACACGCTCCACCCGCAAGAATCCTGGGAACTGTAGTTCACCCCTTGTGGAGTTACGATTCCCAGTACCCTTAAACCACAAATGTATGTTGTCTACACAGCCGTAGCTGGGAGCAAGCCTTTTGGAAAGCCTTTTACATCAGTCATGTATTTTGCTTTAATACAGTTCAGTTCAGTTTATTGTTCTACCCAAAGGTCATGGCAAACTTGTATTATGCAGTAGTATTATTAAAATAACACAAAATATACACCCTCAATATAAAAATCCGCAAAGACTTTGCCAAGTTCCTGAGCATTAAAACACAGCCTCCCTTGTGCATCTCTGAGCGCTCCAATTCTAATATTACTTTGTTGTTTTTAAAATCCAATCTGCCAACATCCATGATGTAAGAGAGAGAGGTAACCAGAAATACCGACAAATTCAAATCCACCTTGTTTTCAGATTAAACCTCCAAATCACTGCAATAATTTATAGCCATTTTTTGAAATTCCTTTTTCCTGATTTCCCTCCCCTCCCCCCAGCCAATGCATAGAGGGCCACTCTATGTGTTACCAAGCTATTATTGTCACTTGAAAGAAACGGAACCATTGCTGTCAGGTAGAGTGCCTGCTTGCTTGTATGAACGAAGGTTTCAGAAAGTACTTTAATGCACATACGGCTGGGTTATACATGTGTATAAAATATATGTATTATTGCATTTTGATCGCACCATTCCTCCAGGATGATCAGGGCCACAAATATCCTACTAATAGCCCTCTGAGGTAGGTTAGACTAAAAGATGACGACTGACCCAAGGTCACCCTATGAACTTCATTTGAACCTTGATCCCCCCAGAGCAAGCCCAATGTCTTGGGTCAGCATTGGCAAACCTCCAGCCTACAGATTAATATTGGCCCATCGGTCCTCCCCATTTAGCCTGCAAGGCCATTTTGGCTAAGCCACGCTCACCTGCCCTGCACCTGAAAATAATAAATACAGCATCAGGAGCAGAGCAGGTAAAGATACAGTTGGGCTGGATGGGAATCTGCTGGTACTACTGATCAATACCCAATGCATCACATTTGTTCTTGTTGTAGCTATGATTCCTACATTGCAGGGGGTTGTTGTACTAGATGCCCCTTTGGGTCCCTTCCAACTCTGTAATTCTACAGTTCTATGAAAAGCCATTCTAAATCACGTCACATACTCTCCAACATTTATCTGATGAAAATAGGGACGTCCTATTCCATAATGATGATGATGATGATACCCCACACATCTTACTGGGTTGCCCCAGCCACTCTGGGCGGCTTCCAACATATATACCAGGCTTCCTTAGACTCAGCCCTCCAGATGTTTTTGGCCTACAACTCCCATGATCCCTCGCTAGCAGGACCAGTGGTCAGAGATGATGGGAATTGTAGTCCCAAAACATCTGGAGGGCTGAGTCTGAGGAAGCCTGATGTATACAAACATAATAAAACATTGAACATTAAAAAACTTCCCTGTGCAGGGCTGCCTTCAGAAGTCTTCTAGAGGTTATATAGATACTTATCTCCTTGGCTCAGGGGTCACATAACTGTTAGAATTCCTGATCTATGATTGCAGTCATGGGATTTTTCTCTTTCACATGATGGTATATGTTTTGACTCCACAGAGTGGGAAGTGACGGAGACAGGATGTTTGTGTTACTGTGTTCCATGAGGTGGGACTATTGTCCTTTGTTCTTTTTCTCTTTGCTGTCTGATGCTAGAGAGAGAGGGAGCCATGTTGCAGTGCTCCGTGTGTGTTTATATGTAAATAAAGTAGATTAGCCAAAATGCTGAGTTGCTGAGGTCTGTCATGCGCATGATGCACAAACTCTGCGGATCCCTAAGTGTGCCGGTGTCGGTTGGCATCGGTCGCTGTGATGTTCGGGCTGAAGAAAGCTTTTGAAGCTCCTGAACGATCAACCAGGAGGGAGAGAACATGCCAGTTGGGCATGTCCCTCTGCCTGGGTCCTACTCGAGTGTAGGCTGAACTCCTGACAATAACACCGTACCCTCCAACATTTCTCCGATGGAAATAGGGACAGCCTAAGGAAAAACGGGACATTCCAGGATCAAATCAGAAACTGGGAGGGCTTCTGTAAATCTGGGACTGGCCCTGGAAAATAGGGGAACTTGTCATAGTTGTGCTATATGCTCCTAAAGCCAGAAGAACCTCTTCCCCCAAAGTATGCACTAGGATTAATCCTGAGAAAGTATGGGGGAGCAATGGCTGCAATTATGACCCAGTCCTTTCTCCTACATAAGCAACTTCCATTCTTTTGCGACGGAGGAAGGCAGTGAGCTTGTTCACTCTCACCCCAATGTCTTCAAAAGGTTATGAGGGTGAAAATGGCACAGTGTGGGAATTCAGTTCGCTCGCTCGGCCGCCGTCATTTTCTAAGCCTTCGTGAAATTGTTTGCTATTTATTGTAGCAGTGGGAGTACAGTGCATTCAACGAAGCAATTGCACGGCAAGCCCATAATTACCGCCAAATTGATTACCAACCACGACAGCTCAGGGCCTCCTGTGTGAGGGGTGAAGCTACCAAACAAAACGAGACGAAGAAAGGTCTTGATTGGAATTACCTAAGATTAAGGAGCTGCGAGCCAAAGGCGGCTTTTCAAAACGCTGTCCAAGGGCTTTCGTCAAATGGCAGAAGTTTCCACGGAAAGTTTTCACGAGGTCCTGCTGGAGGTGAAGCAGCTGGGAAATCTGAGTTCAGATATGTTTGAGAGGCAGTGCGGTGCAGTGGTTAGAGTGTGTCGGACAAGGACCTGGGAGACTTGGCCAGGCTCAAGGCAGCTCACAACACACACACACAATATTACATAAATTACAAAATGCAACAAAATTTGAATAATCAGTAAGCTAAGGGAAGCATCCATGCACAGATCTCAGAGTTTTGCATTGCTGGAATGTCTACCACAAAATAATAAGAGGAGGAGGAGGAGGAGGAGGAGGAGGAGGAGGAGGAGAGGAGCTACAATTCATCCCATATCTGCCAGCCAAGCAAAGGTCCTTCTTGGCAGTGGCAGATGCCCTGTGGAACGCCTTCCCATCAGATGCCAAGGAAACAACTGTTTGACATTTAGAAGACATCTGAAGGCAGCCCTGTACAGGGAGGTTTTTAATGTTTGATGTTTAATTATGGTTTTATATGTGCTGGAAGCCACCCAGAGTGAGTAGGGAAACAAAGCCAGATGGGCGGGGTGGTATTATTATTATTATTATTATTATTATCGCCTCTGAACCCACCTATCACTAGGATTCAGTCCCTTCAAGGTTCCCCATAAGTGGATGCAAGTCTTGGACTGAAAATATCCCCCAACCCTGATCTAGGTGGATCCTTGTATATATGGCTCTGCTTTATCAACCACTGAAAAGCAGGATGGTGTACACTAATGCTTAAAACCATCATAATCAACATGAGTTTGTGTGTGTGTCTTTTTTCTGCAGTAAAACAATGCTCAAAGGGGCTCCCAACAGCATATGGAATATAATGGCACAACATTTCAAGAAAATTAATTAACAATTGCAAAACACCATTTAAATAACTAGACATACTAACATTAGGAGTCTAAACAAACCTCTCGTGATAATAAATATTGATGCAATGCCTTAAAATAAAATGCAATATTTCCCAATAGGAGCAAAAACAGGGCATCTTATCCAAAGCTAAATGTTGAGCCCAGCAACAAAATAGGCTTGTAAATAAACCTATAAATAAAATTGCTGCCTCTCTTGAATATAGTCTAATCTGTTCCCTTGAGAGTTCACTTCCAGACAGCTAATCCTACCCTAGCCCCACATCTGTGCCAGATGTGTTGGACTGTTATAGCAAAAACAAGCAACAGAATTTTGGGCACCTTAAAGATTTCCAGTCTTTAGTCTACAGCCAATGTTGTATCCTCCAGATACTGTCAGGCTCCAACTCCTGTTATGGCCAGTGGCCAAGGATGGTGGGGATTGGAGTAGACCAACATCAAGAAGGTCCCACATTGGCTATGATAAATTTCTGAGGTGGCTTCCGTAGACGTGTAATCTCCATATTTCCAGTGGTTCCACATGGATGGCCTAATCCTCAGATCTGTTTTATCCATAGCAAGCAGAGTCTCCAGTCCAACCTCATTCAGTCATTCAGTGAAGGCAGAGCCTCAGGACTGCTATAACACAAAAGCATTGCTATAATTCTTTACCGGATTCCTCCAAAGATGGCAATCTGTAAGGCGTTTGCCCGTCAGTGTGCTTGGCGTTGCTTCTTCCAATAAGTGGTCCCAGTTTCCCAGTTCCTGCTTGCTTGCTCACAAGTGCCTTAGGCCTACAGCCAACAACCTGAAAGAAATTAAAAGGCCAATTAATAGCTTCACTGAAATTTTTGGAAATGACAAGGGGGAATAACCTGGAATAAACATAATGACAGATTCCGTTAGTGTTCTAGGAAATCATTTAGCTGATTGATTATCTTGGGAACTGTCCTCAGTATACTTTATCCTGGTAGCAAAGTGGTGCTGGGGGCAGGATTACAATGGTACCTCAGGTTAAGTACTTAATTCGTTCTGGAGGTCCGTTCTTAACCTGAAGCACCACTTTAGCTAATGGGGCCTCCCGCTGCTGCTGCCGCCGCACCGCCGGAGCACAATATCTGTTCTCATCCTGAAGCAAAGTTCTTAACCCGAGGTACTATTTCTGGGTTAGCGGAGTCTGTAACCTGAAGCGTATGTAACTCGAGGTACCACTGTATTCTTGTACGAAATGCAACCGCAGGGATCATTCAGCTAGTAGCTTAAGCTTTAGGGGCAGAATTCCTGCATTGCAGGGGGTTGGACTAGATGACCTTTGGGTTCCCTTCCAACTCTACAATTTTATGATGCTATGGCTTTTCCAGGTTAGCTAAAACAGAAGAGTTCTGGCTCTGTTCCCACCCACTATTGACTCTTGCTGTACCTGGCAAGTGCTCCTTATAGGTTTCCCCCAAAGGAATGCAGCCCTAAACGGGGGTGGGGGGGAATGTTGCCTGGCCCTGAAATAGGCATTGTAAGGTGTTCATCTAGTTCCATTCTTAACAAAATGCCCACCTTCACATATTATCACATCAGTACTTACAAACCACAGTAGCAAACACAAGGGGATAAAACCCACTTATTTGTGATTGAGTTCCATATCTTGCTGAAAACAAGGGGAAATCAGCTGATATGGAAAAGTCGGATTGCCCATCGATGGGGACGTGATGGACCAAAGCTCAAAATCTTAAGAGACACCTCTCAAGCACTTTAGGCACCAGAATGTCACTGGAATCTCTACAGAAAACATCCACAATTTGCTGGATATGTGGCCTATTTTCAAGGTTCTTTTCAATTATTTGAGAAGTCCACTGGCCTCTAGAGTTTAACTCCAGTGGTTGAGAGATCTGATAACCTTTCCTGTTCATTACCCCTTGAAAGAGTAACTTTGCCAACACCACTGTTGTCTCTCCCCCACAGCATCTCAGGCAGAAAACGGGATGAAAGTCATTTTACATATTCCTTAAGCTTCAGTATTGCTTCTCAACAACGCTCTCAAAGTTTGGGATATTGCTGAAGTAGCTTTGGTTCATGAATAAAGCATAGGTCACAGAAGCCTCTCAAGCTTATTTACTTATTTATAAAATGTTTCTCTAATCTTTCTATGTAATACTCCAGGTAGTAGACAAATAATAATAGCACTGATGGAGCAGACAGGTAGAGAATCTGGCTCCTCAGCAGCTTAACCAGGGAGAGTCCAGACACTTGGCCCCAGGGGACCACCATCACTATTATAGAGGCAAGCTCAGATGATCACTCCTCTTTTTGGTCCAGTGACTTAACACAGGTGTATAAAGGGGGGTATGTTTATTTATTTATTTATTTTAAGGTTTCAATGCGGGGGTTTTTAGGACCACCATCTCACCAAAACAATGCATAAAATTCATCCATTACATGGAGAGGTACTCAATGACTGTGTGAGAATTCCCATTTGCACAATGGGACTTCCCCCTTCCTTGCACCAGGAGAGGAATCTGGTAATATGAAGACCTGAGTGAGGACAAAATTTGGTGACCACTCCCTAAATATTTCTTATTTTCACAGTAACTCCTTTGGAACAGTTGCTTTTTTATGGATCTGCTCATTTATATAGGTACCCATATAAATATAGGTTTTTTACTATCATTATCATCATCATCATCATCATTATCATATCACTATCATTCTTTTGCATCCCCTTGGCTTAACCCTAAGGACATAGTTAGCTTTGCTTAGTGTCAAATGTCATTGGGAACATATGAAGCTGCCTTGTACTGAGTCATACCATCTAGCTCAGTGTTGTCTATACTGACTGGTCGCAGCTCCCTGGTGTCTCAGGCAAGGCTCCCTCCTAGCCAGGGATGGAACCTGGGGCCTTCTTCATACAAAGCAGATGCTCTCCTACCAAGCTATAACCTTTTCATTGCTAGCTTTACCTATATCATTTATCAGTTATGATAATAGAATCATAGAGTTGTAATCATAGAGTTGTAAGAGACCCCGAAGACTATCTAGTCCAACACTTTGCAATAAAGGAATCTCTACTAAAGCACCCATGAACGATGGCCATCCAACCTCTGTGTTAAAACCTCTAAGCACTGGCGGAGGAACGGGAGTGCGGAGGGAGCGGCCACTATTCCAGTAGGGTGCCATCGTGGCAGCCCCTCCAGACACACGCCACGCACACCACCCCCACCCCAACATGCCGGGCGCCGCACCCCCAGAACACGTGCCACGCCCCTTGGGTGGCTCGCCACGCCCTCGCAGGCAGTGTACCATGCCCCCAGGATACACGTCACGCCCCCGGGGTGCGTGTCACACCCCTGGAGGGCGCCAGCCACGCCCCCACCTGCTCTCCACCCCCGGTAGTGGAGCATGCAGCTTTGCCACTGCCTCCAAGGAAGGAGAGTCCACAACCTCTGTGGGAGTCCACTTCACTGTCAAATAGCTCTTACTGTCAGAACGTTCTTCCAGATGTTTAGTCAGAATCTCATTTCTTGTAACATGAATCCATTGCTTTGAGTCTAACCCTCTGGAGCAAAAGAAAGCAAGCTTGCTCCATCTTCCATGTCACTGTCCTTAAGACATTTGAAGAAGCTATCATATCTCCCCTCTGTCTCCTTTTTTCTAGGCTAAACCTACCCAGCTTCTTCAACCGTTCCTCATAAGGCTTGGTTTCCAGACTTGTGATCATCTTGGTTGCCCTCCTCTGCACATGTTCCAGCTTGTCAATGTCCTTCTTAAATTGTGGTGCCCAGAATTGGACACAGTATTCCAAGTGTGGTCTGACAAAGGCAGAATAGAGTGGGACTATAATAATAATAATAATTTATTTATACCCCGCCCATGGCTGGGTTTCCCCAGCCACTCTGGGTGACTTCCAACAAAATATTAAAATACAATAGTCCTTCAGATATTAAAAGATTCCCTAAACAGGGCTGTTTACTATTATCTCCCTTGATCTGGACACTATATTTCTCTTGATGTAGCCTAGAATAATTGTATGTAAACCACTTAGAGGCTGATCGAGCCATATTTAAATATTGTTGGACAATAATAAATAATATTAACTATAGAGACTGGCCACATGGCTGCGTAAGTCTCGTCCACTTCAAAGATGATCGTGCAGGAGGTGCTTCCTGTTAGAATCAATAGACTGACATGGTGCCAAAGCCTTATATTTTAAAAAATACTCTCAAAACCCCCATCCCATTATCTTGTTGCCAGGTTCTCAGATTGGACTGAAGCCATTTCCCAACTACCTACATGTCTGAATGTATCCAACTGATCAGCTTGCCATTGACTTGGAAAGGCTAAAGAGCGTCTCCCAAATTTAGATGGGATCAACCTTGCTGGTGGAACAGAGATGCGTGGAGACAGCTTTAGGACATCCTGCTGTTTGCATTTGGCATGCTCAGCTATCTTTAAAATAAATTACAACTACCACGGCCTGATGTGCTATTTTAGGATATGCCAGTGAAGCAGACGAGAGTCAAAAACAAAAAAGCAAAAATATCCAACCCAACACGATTACAAGTTTCTTACTGTAAATTAGTATCATTACTGACAGTCCGTGAAAGGCACGACTTTGCAGTGCCACCAACTGGACTTTATTCACACATAAAACAAAGCGATGCCTGGGCTGAAGCCTGCCCACTGTACACCTGGTTATTAATTTCCGTCACTGGTTTGCTTTTTGGCTGCACAGCTGCTCCCTGGTAAATCCCCCTGTACTATGTAATCAGAATGTGCCATGAAATGACAGGGGGGAGGAATCCAGGGCTACTGTTGCATGCACAGAATGGCTTTTGATCCAGTGGAGGCAACATCAGAACATAGGAAAGCTGCCTTCTATTGAATCAGACTGTTGGTCCATCTAACTTAGTATTGTCTACAGTGACGGGCAGTGGATCTCCAGAGATTCAGGCAGAGGTCTCTCCCACCCTCACCTGGGGATGCTGAGGATCAAACCTGGGACCTTCTGCATGGACCTTTCCATAATGCAAGAGAATGAGAAGTGGTTTTCTACCATTCTCAGCTCCAGCTCCAAAGGCCTTCTGGTGGTTCCCTCACTGCAGGAAGTGAGGTTACACGGAACCAGGCAGAGAGCCTTCTCAGTAGTGGTGCCTGCCCTGTGGAACGCCCTCCCAGCAGATGTCAAGGAAATAAACAACTATTCAACATTTAGAAGATGTCTGAAGGCAGCCCTGTATAGGGAAGTTTTTAATGCTTGGTGTTTTTAATATTTTATAGGGGCAACCCAGTCAGATGGGAAGAATATAAATAATAAAATTATTATTGTTATTAAATTATTATTTGGACTGTCTTCTGCACTGTTCTGGAGGGTCCCCTATACTCTGGAACAGATCGGAACTGGTACCTAAGTACTTTTTCCCTCTTCCTTCCACATCTCTTTTCCCTTGTGTGTTGTGTTTATAGATTGTAAACCTGCAGGCATGAACTATAATGCTTTAATCAACTGCGTGCAAGCCATTCTGGTAGCCTTTTGGCTGAAGGGTGGGGTACAAATGTGCTATTGAAAAATATGCAGCACTTGTAGGCAGCACTTGACAATACTGAACTCTTAGTGCCAACACTAATTTTCCCAAGGACTATCTGCAGCAGCCAGCCAGGAAAGCTGTACAATGGAAAGGAAGGGGTCCTTGCCACGGAGCTGCATCTCAGGAAGATGGGTGGCCATCCATGGGAGGAAGCCATGAAACCAAGGAGCTCCTGGGATGGGCATTATAGCAAGTGGCTCACGGGATGCTCACATTAGTTGATGGGTAGTTGTTATTCTCACAGAAGAGGGCTTGATGGAATTATACTTCACCTGCCCCCTGAAGTCTATGGTAGTTCTAGATGTCTAGATGTCTCCTGAGAAATCTCTATGTGGGACAAGAAGCTACAGTTAGAACTGGATATGGAACAACTGATTGGTTCAAAATTGGGAAAGGAGTACGACAAAGCTGTATATTGTCTCCCTGCTTATTTAACTTATATGCAGAATTCATCATGCAAAAGGCTGGGCTGGATGAATCCCTAGCCGGAATTAAGATTGCCGGAAGAAATATCAACAACCTCAAATATGGCACAACCTTAATGGCAGAAACTGAGGTGGAATTAAAGAACCTTTTAATGAGGGTGAAAGAGGAGAGCGCAAAATATGGTCTGAAACTCAACATCAAAAAAAACGAAGATCATGGCCACTGGTCCCATCACCTCCTGGCAAATAGACAGGGAAGAAATGGAGACAGTGAGAGATTTTACTTTATTGGGCTCCATGATCACTGCAGATGGTGACAGCAGCCACGAAATTAAAAGACGCCTACTTCTTGGGAGAAAAGCAATGACAAACCTAGACAGAATCTTAAAAAGCAGAGACATCACCTTGCCGACAAAGGTCCACATAGTTAAAGCTATGTTTTTCCCAGTAGTGATGTATGGAAGTGAGAGCTGGACCATAAAGAAGGCTGATCACTGAAGAATTGATGCTTTTGAATTATGGTGCTGGAGGAGACTCCCATGGACTGCAAGAAGATCAAACCTCTCCATTCTGAAGGAAATCAGCCCTGAGTGCTCACTGGAAGGACAGGTCGTGAAGCTGAGACTCCAATACCTTGGCCACCTCATGAGAAGAGAAGACTCCCTGGAAAAGACCCTGATGTTGGGAAAGATGGAGGGCACAAGGAGAAGGGGACGACAGAGGACGAGATGGTTGGATAGTGTTCTCGAAGCTATCAGCATGAGTTTGGCCAAACTGCGGGAGGCAATGGAAGACAGAAGTGCCTGGCGTGCTCTGGTCCATGGGGTCATGAAGAGTCGGACATGACTAAACAACTAAACAACAACAAGATGTCTCACTCTGCCTGGAAGCACTTTTCCCTCACCCCAAATCCAGATCCAGGAGCAGAGCAAGCAACCATTTCTAAGCCAGAAGGAAAAGGCAGCTCCTGCCACATAATTCTTCCTCCAGAGAACTGACTTGATGGCGGCTGAACTTTTCACAGAAGAGGGTCTGCCCTCCTATCCAACTGTTGTCAGTGGCAGTTTTATGAGGCAAACAGAGGTCTGGCTCTTCGAACCTCTTCTCATTAGACCAGTTTTCCATCTGTAATGGACTCAGAGTATGCATTAAAGAAAGCGGCTGAGGATTAGCAATGAATCCATCCAGTAAGTGTTTGAAATATGACACATTGCACCAGAAAATACTCTTCCATTAAGTGCCATGTGACACAGGGGAGGAGGAGGAAGGCAGCACCAGGACACACACACACACACACACACACACAATTGTGTATGTTTTCTTCTAATGACTCACCACCTTTTTTGTTAAAACACAAAATGTTTTACAAAGGAGATAATTGCTTCTGGACTTAAGAAAATGTTTTGTTTGGGTCCCTTTAAATAGGATTACAAAAAGGAGGGAGGAAGAGACTCCTTTAGCACAAATGTGGAACTCCCCAAGAGGATAAGTCTGCAACTCTCAGAAATGGATCCTTCCAGTATTATCTTCTTCTTCTTCTTCTTCTTCTTCTTCTTCTTCTTCTTCTTCTCCTCCTCCTCCTCCTCCTCCTCCTCCTCCTCCTCCTCAGATTTCGAGTGTCATTATTAGCCTTGAATAAATATTTTCCACAGGGAACTTGGCTCCATGTAGCCTCATAGAAAACTAGTAGTGTGGCTCCACCTCCCTGAGAGAATCCTGGGAACTGTAGTTTGATGAGATGCTGCAAATTTGCATCTGCTGCAGCTGTGATCAGTTGCCAACAGTATGCCTTGCCAGCATTCACATCACTGTTTCAGGTTGTGGAAGGGCAAGGAATGAAAAACTGCAGTCTCTATTGGTTCAATGAGCTTGCATGAGCAAGGTCTTACACTGTCTCTATAAATAATGGCTTATCCAGGCTTGTATATTTTTTTTTTCCTTTTTAAGCCCCCTTTATTACTGATATTACTGATAAAGGCTAATACTAGGTAGATGTAATGCTTTTTTATAATTTGATTTATAATTTTCATTATTACCATTTCCAAAATCACATTCACATTCAAATGTACATTTCCACCCTTAACATCTTTCTTTTAATTAAAACATTCAACGACTTCCCTTCTTCTCCTTCCCTGGTTCCTTTAATTTCCCCACCATTCCTGCATATTCATATATAGCCATTTAGATCACTTTCTCCCCTTATGACTGTTGGACTGACTATTGGTCTTGTCCGCTTTATCTGCCAGAGCCTGTCTTCTTTATACCAGCAATATTATTATTTTTTAAATACATTTCCTCTATCTAAAACTACACTGCTTTATTCTCAAAACTCCAAGCTACTGTGGGCAGGCAAATTCATCAGAATGTCACTTCCGGGGGCGGCGCGAACGGCAATGGCGGTCCTCTTCTGAACGGGAGAGGAGGCTCCGCAGGCAACGGGTCGTCCGCTACGGCGAAGCGGAGACCCACTCTGGAAAACCCCAGGCAGCAAGAGCCTGGGGTCTTGAGGCTCGGTGGGCGCCTTGAGCGACCCTCCAAGTGCAGAAGGAACCCCGTAAGGGGCTCCGGAGCGCGGAGGGGGGTTGCGGCGCTGTGAGCTGTTTCACAGCCTGAGGAGCGAAGCCGCGCTGCTACTGTCGGTGAGCGCTGATCCCTTTTCCTGCTAAATTACGGATTCGGACGAAAAAGCAACTAACTTGTGAGTAAAAGACTGAGTCACTTGAATTTGAGATTTTAAAAGGAAAACTTAAATTGGCTTGAACTTGGCTGAAAGCGGAGAGACGTGGAAGCAGGAAGTCCGTCTTCCGCAGCCATTGAACTTGAAAAAAGCAATCAGCTGGAGGAGTGGAGGCTGAAAGAAAGAGACTCTAAGTTTTACAGATCTAAGCATCTATTGAACTTGCATCTTAAAGTAAAGACTTTAAGCTAAAGATTTGGGATTTTTATTTGTACTTGACTTTCCTCCTTTTATTGGATTACAAATTAGAAGGTGAAACCCAGAGTCAGGAGCTGCCTGAGCACTAAGGGAGCTGTCAGCACTGCAGATTTGGATACTGTATATTGGAACTTGAAACAATCTGAGGGTATTGAGACCTTTTAAATTTGAAACATTCTTTTTGGAGATAAATAAGCACTGTCTGCAACAAAGTGACCATTTATAAACTCTGCTAAACATTTGTATTTGAAGGTTCTTGGACATTAAATTAGACTCTGAAAGACAGATTAAGCTCCCTCTAGAGGATTGGATTAAAACAGTGACTTTACATGCACTTTTTACTTTCGATTCCCTTGCTGTTTGCTTGCTCTGGACCTTTCCATTCCCATGGGAATAACTCAGTGTGACCTTGACTGATAGATAACGTTGGAATGAGTGGCACAAGAAAAAGAGGGAGAGCTAAACAAACAACTTTAACAACTCTAACCTCAGCCTCACAGACACGTAGATCATCTGTGCCTACTTTGCCCTCAGAAGTGGAGGGAGAGGGCGAAGCAGAGCAGTTACAATTGGAAGATATGGCCTCAGGAGCATCTGTTTCTGTTCTAGACAAAATTTTTGAAAAATTGGAAGCTTTGGACAAGAAAGCAGATGCGCAATCAGCAAAGATTGATAAAAACACAGAATGTCTAAATAAATTAACCACACAAGTGGTACAGAATGCACAAGCAATTGGACAGTTAACGGAGGCCTCAGCAGAAAATCGGAAATTGACTGAGGACACCAGACAAAAATTTGAAAATTTAGAGCAAGAGGTAAGACCACTCACTAAACAAGTCGGGGAACACCAGATTTATCTCTCTATGATAGAACTGCGAAACCGTGAGAATAACTTAAGGATTAGATCACTACAAGAGGCAGAAGAAGGACATCTAACTGAGTTTTTGACCAAAGAATTCTCCAAGTTCTGGAACTTGGAAGAAAAGGACTTTAAAATTGTGTCAGCTTTCAGACTTGGAAGATTTATAAAGAAGGAGAGGCCCAGAGACTGTTTGATAACATTGAGATCAAAGGAGGAAAGGGATAAGATTTTGGGACTACATTTTGTAAAATCACTGGAGGTTTTGGATAGAAGAATTGAAATCTATAAAGATATCCCAAGACTACTGCTTGATCTTAGAGCCGCCTATTCTGAACTTGTTAAACTACTAAGGAGCAACGCAATTCCATTCAGGTGGGAATTTCCCCAAGGAATATCTTTTACCTTTAGAGGGAGAAAGGTTAAAGTAAGAACACTGGAAGAGAGAGACAAATTCTTGTCTACATACGGAGAGGACCTTCAAAAAGGAATTGAACTACCTTCCGGGCCTGAGGCAACGCCAGTACCAACATCAGCATCTGTGGAACCTGAAGATCCTGAGAAGATACCACCCCTTGAAAAATAACCAGATAGTTCAGGATGTCTCTGCAACTGTTGAGCTGGAATATTAATGGTTGTAACATTCCGGAAAAAAGGAAGAAAATATTTCATATATTAAAAAAAGAACAATTGGACATTATTTGTTTACAAGAAACACATGTGACGAGGCTCCACAGAAAAGTGTTAATAAATAAAAGATTGGGCCAGGAATTTGTATCGTCCGACAAAGTTAAGAAGAGAGGTGTGGTGATATATGCAAAAGAGAGCCTGTCACCTAAATTCCTATTTAAAGATGAACATGGAAGAATTTTGGCTATTGAGATACAATATCAAGGAGAGAAATTGCTGATATTAGGAATCTATGCACCTAATGAAGGGAAATCGGAATTCTACAAGAAGTTGCAGGAGACAATGCTGGACTACCTAGATTACAACAACATCATAATGATGGGAGATATGAATGGGGTCGTATCAACTAACATGGACAAGTCACAAAGTCAAAATGTTACAAAAGACGGCAGACTACCTAAAACCTTTTTTGAAATGACTGACAATATGGATTTGATTGACATTTGGAGGACAAAGAACCCACTAGGAAGAGAGGGAACATTCTTTTCTGAAGCCCAACTGACCTGGACAAGAATCGACCAAATATGGATCTCCAGAGGCCTGGCACCTAAGGTCAGAAAAGTGGAAATCTGCCCAAAGACCTGCTCCGACCATAATGCAGTAAAGATGGATATGACACTATTACCAACTGGATCCTTCAGATGGAAGATGAATGACAATTTGTTTAGAGATCAGGAAATTACCAAGAAGGCCCAAAAAGTTCTGAAGGACTATTTTGAGATAAATATGAATAATATGGTGGAAAAAAGAATAATCTGGGACGCAAGTAAAGCTGTAATGAGGGGATTCTTGATACAACAGAATGCAGTAAAGAAAAGAACACAAAATGAGAAAAAAGATAAGATCTTGGAAAAAATAAAAGAATTAGAGAAGAAATTAAGAGTGAATCCGAAGTCACAGCCAACTCTGAGAGAAATTAAACTTTATCAAACACAATATTCTAAATTGATAAATCAGGAAATTGAATGGAAGGTTAAATTAATGAAACAAAAAACGTTTGAGTCGGCGAATAAATGTGGAAAACTGCTAGCTTGGCAGTTGAAGAGAAGACAAAGATTAAATACTGTTACAAACTTAGAGGTTGATGGAAAAAACATCCAGAATCCAGTGGACATTAGAAAGTGTTTCCAGAGATACTTCAAAAAATTATACACCCAAGGGCCGCAAGATGATGCTGAGATTAAACAATTTTTGGTAAAAAACGGACTATCTAAATTGTCACAAGAAAATAGGACAATCCTGAACTCTAAAATAACACGACAGGAGATCGAACAAGCTATCCAGAACATGCAACTTGGCAAATCTCCAGGACCAGATGGGCTGACCTCCAAGTACTATAAGACATTAAAAGACTATTTGATACAACCTTTGATGGAGGTCAGCAATGAAATTATGGAGGGGAAGAGGGCACCGGAGTCGTGGAAGGAAGCGTTTATCACATTAATACCAAAGTCGGAAGCTGAAAAGACACAACTTAAGAACTACCGTCCCATCTCTCTTTTAAATGTGGATTACAAAATATTTGCAGACATTCTGGCAAATAGATTTAAAAAAGTTTTAAATGAAGTAATTCATAAGGACCAGGCCGGCTTTCTCCCAGGAAGACATCTGTTTGCTAATACAAGGAACATTATTGACATTTTGGAACTTTTGCAAACAGACATAAATACAAAAGCAGTCTTAATTTTTATAGACGCGGAGAAGGCCTTTGACAATATCTCCTGGAAATTTATGATGGGAAATTTAAAAGAGATGGGAGTGGGACGGGGTTTTGAGAATGGGATCGGGGCGATATATTCAGAACAGAAAGCTAAACTGATAGTTAATAATGTGGTTACAGAAGAGTTTAAAATTGAAAAAGGGACACGACAAGGTTGCCCTATTTCCCCTTTGTTATTTATTTCGGTTCTGGAAGTGCTATTAAACATGATTAGAGAGGATCGGTTGGTGGAAGGAATTCAGGTCGGTCAGAAACAATATAAATTAAAAGCTTTTGCAGATGACCTGGTTTTGACCCTGCAGAAGCCAGAGCCCAGTACGAAAAGAGTATTACAACTGATTAATGATTTTGGTCGGGTGGCTGGATTTAAACTAAATAAACAGAAAACTAAGGTTTTGGGGGAAAATTTGACTGATACAGAGTCAGAACGGTTTCAGAATGAGACGGAACTTAATGTGGTTAAAAAAGTAAAATACCTAGGGGTAAACATAACAGCAAAAAATCTAAGTCTATTTAAGGACAATTATGAAAAATGCTGGACAGAAATTAAGAGAGACTTAGATAGTTGGTCAAAATTGAAACTTTCTTTGTTAGGCCGAATTGCTGCTATCAAGATGAATGTATTGCCAAGGATGTTGTTTTTATTTCAAACACTTCAGGTCTTGGACAAAACGGGGTGCTTTCAGAAGTGGCAGAGAGACATTTCTAAGTTTGTCTGGCAGGGCAAAAAGCCCAGAATTAAGTTTAAGATATTAACCGATGCAAAACAAAGAGGGGGCTTTGCCCTGCCAGACTTAAAGTTGTATTATGAAGCCGCAGCGTTCTGCTGGCTAAAAGACTGGCTACTTCTTGAGGACACTGATGTGTTAGATCTGGAAGGGTTTAACAATGCTTTTGGATGGCATGCATATTTATGGTATGACAAGGTTAAAGCAAATAAGGCCTTTAAGAACCATATTGTCAGAAAATCATTGTTTAATGTCTGGACAAAATATAAAGACTTGCTGGAAAATAAAACACCAAGGTGGCTTTCACCTTTGGAAGCCAAGGCCCGAAAAAGACCCAATATGGAGGCTAAATGGCCAAAATATTGGGAAATACTAGAAAAGGATGGAGACAATTGGAAATTGCAGAGTTTGGAGAAAATGAAAGACAAAGTGCGAGATTGGTTACATTACGCTCAGATTAAAGAAGTTTTTAAAAATGATAAGAAACTAGGGTTCCAGGTGGAGAAATCGAAATTAGAAACAGAATTGTTAGAACCAAAGATTAAGGTACTTTCAAGGATGTATAACTTGCTGTTGAAATGGAATACACAAGATGAAACGGTTAAATCGGCTATGATAAGGTGGGCACAGGACATTGGGCATAATATCATGTTTGATGACTGGGAGAGGTTGTGGAGCAATGGATTGAAATTTACTGCATGTAACGCTCTGAAAGAAAATGTAATGAAAATGATTTATAGATGGTATATGACCCCAGTCAAACTTGCCAAAATCTACCACCTGTCTGATAATAAGTGTTGGAAATGCAAAGAGTGTGAGGGAACGTTCTTCCACCTCTGGTGGACTTGCCCTAAAGTGAAGGCGTTCTGGGAAATGATTTATAATGAACTGAAAAAGGTATTTAAATATACCTTCACTAAGAAACCAGAGGCTTTCCTTTTGGGTATTGTCGGCCAAGGGGTGGCAAAGAAGGACCAGACATTCTTTATGTATGCAACAACAGCAGCAAGGATACTTCTCGCAAAACATTGGAAAACTCAAGATCTACCCACACTGGAAGAATGGCAGATACAACTGATAGACTACATGGAACTGGCTGAAATGACCGGCAGAATCCGTGACCTGGGAGAAGAGAGGATTGAGGAGGACTGGAAGAAATTTAAGAACTATTTACAAAAGTATTGTAATTTGAGTGAATGCTAAACAAGACGCTAGATCAAAATAACTGAGCACCACTAAATTTAGAAGTTTTTAAGAAAATAAGTAAGACTGTGAAATTTAGCTCCTTCTGAGAATTATAAGATTATGAAATATAGAAGGGATATAAGAATTTAAATAAGATGATAAATTGCTGACAAAACGTTATAACGATGAAAGTGGGAGCGGGAGATGTGAGGAAGTCCAAAGAAAATGTGAAAATATGTTAAGATCAATGTTACATTGTTTATTATGTTTATTTTTACTGTAAAACTTAATAAATTGCTTTAAAAAAAAAAAAAATTTCATCAGAATGTCACCTCTCCAACTAAAGTCTCCTATTTGTGTAGTTCAGAAATGCATGGGGGAAAATAAGTTCCTTGCTGCTCAGTGGGTCTTTTTGATTGAAAACAACAATGAATAGTGTTTTGCTTCTGTTTAAAAGACTAGGTCTCTTAATTTTAAGTGATGGATGAACAGGCATACCAGCATAGAGTAGCAGTTTGAAAACATTGCTATATTTCTGTCTTCAGATTAAACAAGATCCCTACCTAGTCAGAACAATTGCACACGATGTTACAAAATTGTCAACATTTTTCATGAACTGCTTGTTTAAAAGATAGCAGGGAACAGCCCTGGTGCTGGGCTGCCTGATATCAGTTCCCTGTTCTGTTTGTGCTACAAGTGCTGAGAAACTGAGTAAATGTACAGAGAACAGAGTGTCCTCTAGCCAAGTCATTAGCAACCACCCCTCCTTTTCCTAGCTTGAAAATTTGAAGATCCCCAAAATGTAGTGGGAAAGATGGAGGGCACAAGCAGAAGGGAACGACAGAGGACGAGATGGTTGGATGGTGTTCTCAAAGCTACCAGCATGAGTTTGACCAAACTGCGGGAGGCAGTGGAAGACAGGAGTGCCTGGCGTGCTCTGGTCCATGGGGTCACGAAGAGTCGGACACGACTAAACGACTAAACAACAACAACAAAATGTAGCTCTTGTTTTCTTCAGGTTTTTCTAATGTGACCAAGATCAAGACCAAGAGGTGGTCTAGGTGTCAATGACCCAGTGCCCTCAACTACATCTCTTTGGTGAATTTCCACTTCCTTGCTATAGGGTGAGGTCAGTTTTATTGTATATAGCCAAAGGCCTTTACAATGGACAACAGAGAATAAAAGGAAAAGTTTCCTCTAAAATCATACAACGTAACCTGTAGCAGTTTACAACATAAAAAAAAAGAAATTTATAATATTCGAGAGGCTTCACAATAGGCAGCTCCAGCAGTGAACACTGGAAGCTGCCATTATTATTACTACTACTGCTACTACTACTACTATTATTATTATTATTATTTATTTATACTTTTCAAGTTTATACATTTCAATAATTATATAAATTTCACTAATTTTACAATCATTTTGACACTTCAAAACTTGACTTCCTTCCGCTTTTTTCTGCGGTTCCTTAAATTTATTTTTAATATCTTCTGCATATCCAAATCAACTTAATTTGTCATTTATTCATCTTCTTTGAATATATACTCTTATGAAACTGCAGGTTTAATAATCCTGCCAATGTTTTTATCTGTTTACAATTTATCTGTAAATACTCAATAAACTGTTTCCATTCTTTTATTTTTTTAAAAATGTTATCTTGATTTTGAAGCTGTCTTATATTCTTCTGTCTAGCTCACTATGAGCTACACTTACAGGGTTTCAGAGAGGACTCTTTTCCACTCTACCTGAAGATGCTGGAGATGGAAGCTGGAACTGTCTATATGCAGAGTGTGTGCTCTAAAATTGAGCAATGATTCTTTCCCAAACCGGAGACTGCTGACATTATTGCAGCAGTGTGCGAAAGACCCATACTGACTCAGCTCTTGTGCTGCAAAGACAGTGTGAGTGAAGGTCTATGTTTGCACAAGTATTGACTACACTATACAGTACCATTTCATTCTGTGTTTCCCTACCCTTGTTTCATCATCAACAGGTGTGCCGACTGTAATGTGAGGTCATCAGTGGAACACTAGAGAGAGATCAAAGTCATCATCACAGATGATCACAGATCTCCCTTCAGGATAATTTCTAATGTCATATCCTCAATGATAATGAAAGTGAACATTTTCCAAGTTTATACTTTAATGGTTTCTACAGAACTTGTGAGCATTACCCTGTTCACAAATAGCCAGTTTCATCAACATTTTGCTGCCTCACCCAAAAACCGTGGCACTTGAAATTTGGGAGAAGCAATTGATCTGTTCTCTCACCCAGATAAGAAGTCCTCAAAGTACACAGCTTTTCCCATAAAACCAGAGCAGCTTTAGAAACCTGAAATTTCAATTGGAATTTTCCAATCTGAAAATTCCATCTCCATGGCTCAACACAATCCTGCCTTAGAATTAGTCATCCAGTCCTCCCATAAGATTTGCCTATCCTAGAGGAGATGCCTTCATTCTAAGGGTTTATTCCCTATCTTTCCATAATTTGATGCCCAACAGGGAATATCCCTAGTGCAGCTATCTATAAAGAGGGGAATTAAAAATTAAAGGACTGAGTGTCGCTTCCTCCTTTAGTTAAAAGGGCCAAGAAAGCGGGGGGGGGGGGGAGAGCAGAGATGATGTAATTCAACTAGAGATCACAGTTACTTTTCCAGAGTGTTGATGCACATTCAGCCACCTAAGCCTTCACAGTTACAGGAATTTCACAGTAGCTGTTGGAAATATTTTTAAAACATCTTTAAAAAATCTTAGAAGCTACAGAGCCGAGCTATGTATGAAGATAAAACATGCTTCTGTGTGTGTGTGTGGGGGGGTGTTCCTTATATTTCAACGGGAAACCCCAGTGTGGAATTGCTACCAGCAGATTTTACTGACTT
Organism: Podarcis pityusensis; assembly: GCF_964106645.2. NCBI lineage: Eukaryota > Metazoa > Chordata > Lepidosauria > Squamata > Lacertidae > Podarcis > Podarcis pityusensis. Next base: position 102,843,808 of record NC_138029.1, read on the forward strand.
CAATTCAAAATTAATTGTGAGTGTGGCTTTGCCCCCCCCCCACTACATATATTGATAGTATTGGCTAAAGGTAAAGGGACCCCTGACCATTAGTTCCAGTCATGGCCGACCCTGGGGTTGTGGCACTCATCTCGCTTTATTGGCCGAGGGAGCCGGCGTACAGATTCCGAGTCATGTGGCCAGCATGACTAAGCCGCTTCTGGCAAACCAGCGCACGGAAACGCCATTTACCTTCCCGCCAGAGCGGTACCTATTTATCTACTTGCACTTTTGACATGCTTTCGAACTGCTCAGCAGGAGCTGGGACCGAGCAACGGGAGCTCAACCCGTCACAGGGATTCGAACCGCCGACCTTCTGATTGGCAAGTCCTAGGCTCTGTGGTTTAACCCACAACGCCACCCGCGTCCCAATTATTGATAGTATTAGTTTAGTATTATTGCATTTATATACTACCTTCTCCAAGAAGCTCAAGGCAGCATAGGTGGCACTCCCTCTCTGCATTTAATGCACACAACAACCTTGTGAGGTGGGTTATGCTCAGAGGCAGTGACCAGCCCACAGTAATCCAATGAGCTTCATGGCCAAGTAGGAATTTGAATCCTGGCCTGCCTGCTGCTAGTCCAACACTCTAACCACTACACCACATTGGATGTTGTATTATGCTATTGTGCTGGTGCTGTGGAAATCAAACCAGGGGGTTATATTTTTAATAATATGCCAGTGGCTTCCCTTTATTTCTGATATGCATACAGGGAGAGGTACCCTGACACAATAGTGCTGAGGAGTTCTCTGAGCATGGCACAAAGTGCAAAATATTTATACAATAGTTGGCATACAACAAGCACATAAACCACTTCCTCAAATATAGTGGGAACTTGCAAACATTACAGAATGCTTTCAACATGCTACTAAAATCATTGTTTACCCTTTTAAATCAGCATATTTAGCATCACGTGGCAGACTGCTGTTACACATGTTAGGACATTTTGACACAACTTCGCTATTGCAGTTAGAACCAAAGGTGAATCAAGCAAATGCTGCCTTCAGAATGATAATGCCAAGGTTGCAGATCCAATCTCCCTATGGGACAGCTGTATATACCTGCATTGCACGGGGTTAGACTAGATGCTCTTCACGGTCCCTTCCAGCTCAAGAATTCTATGATTCTATTATTCTATGACCCTTTGTCACTTAGGCACTACTTTTGCTGTTGAGCAGATCAAAGTTCATTTATCAATTGTCCAGAAAATTATCCAGGAGTTAAGACCTCATTTGATATTTCTCTATCACTAATACAGCATAGTTAGAACTCAAAAACATGGTATATTTGCTGTTGTGAATGGGTCACCCTCTGATCTTGTGTGTCTTTGCACAGAAATTTATTTGTGTCTTTTTACAGTGGTACTTCGGGTTACAGATGCTTCAGGTTACAGACGCTTCAGGTTACAGTATCCGCTAACCCAGAAATAGTACCTTGGGTTAAGAACTTTGTTTCAGGATGAGAACAGAAATCATGCTCTGGCGGTGTGGCAGCAGCAGGAGGCCCCATTAGCTAAAGTGGTACCTCAGGTTAAGAACAGTTTCAGGTTGAAGACTTCCGGGTTGGCGCCATCGCCGAATGGCGGACTCCCTCCGAGCTCCGGAGGGAGTCTGCTCGGCAGGGGCTGGGTCCTACCGCGCCGGCGACGCGGGGACCCTCAAAAACCACGGGCACGGAGCCCGTGGACATGGGGACTTGGCTGGCACCGCTAGCGCCCTCCCGACTCGTGAAGGAGCCTTTTTAAAGGCTTCGGATCGGGTGCCGGGGAGTGGCGTGGTGCTTTGAGTCCATTGCTTCCCCTGCCGAGTGCAGCCGCATGCCATTCGACGGAGAGCGCTGACTTCTTCCATTGGAAATTCGGACTATCAACAACAACCCGTGAGTAATTGGGAAACCGGGTACAAAAGGAGAAAAAAAGAAATTTTTTTCGGATTTGGCACGAGCGGGGGGGATCTAAAAAGGAAGTCAGTCCCCCCCCCCCCCCGATTGTAAACATTCTAAAACAAGGACTGGGTAACCAAGATCGAAAGAGAAGTTTATTGCTGACAAAAATCATTAATTCCACGATGGGAAATTACAAGAATTGTGCTGGAGGAGAAGAGTGGAGGGTGAGAGGGAAAATGCAACCCCCCCTGGGAACCGGGGCGATTCGTAGAGCCTGGCGAAGAGTGACGGAGACTTTGACAGCTGTCAAAGTAGCTGTCAAAGTTGGAGAATATAAAGAGGACTTTGTTACAAGGACTTTGCTGGCTAATTCTGTTACAATTTGACACAATATGGATATAAATTGTCGGAAAATAAGGAACAACAATTTGACTTTTGGATTAGAGGATATAAAGTTACTACAATCCCCCTAGAGGGGTTTCGGGACATTACAAGTGGTCGTACGTGGAAAATCACTCTGGGATTCGCACAGGATTTATCTTCTGGGAAAGCTGCAAAACTGACATAGTATTTTGTCTACAGAGGTGTTTACATTAAAAGGAGACAATAGAATTTTCTATTGAAGAAAGGAAGGGACTGGACGTAAGTTTTTGTTCCTGAACAACAAACCTCTGTAGAGATACCAGATCTCGGAATAAGAACGTTTTAGCAGCTGAACAAGACAAGAAACCTGAGAAAGTAAGGAATAAAAAGAACAAAGGACTAACTACGACACGGAAAGAACAATGGGAGGAGCAGCAAAGACCAAGGAAATTAAAGGCCTCCATTAGACTGGATTTTTGAAGTTAAACATTATTAAAATAAACAAATTAAAAGAAAACCGGCAAGGTGGAATGGGAAAAATCTGGCCATGGACTTGAGACCTCCAGGCTGACAACATATAGACTGATGGACATGTGGAATTCAAACCGGGGAAGGGAAGGGGGAGTTTTGGAATCCAAAGGCTAATGTAACCATCTTTTTGAACCTTCTTATATTTTTTATCTTCTATTTCTTTATATAACTTTTGTATATCATGGTATTTTGATTTGGCATGTTTAAAAAAAAGGGAATTCGTGGAAGGAAATGGGGGTTGATCTTGGGGGAAAATCTTTTTTCTTTTTCTGTTAATGATGAGGGATGATGATAAAATTGTATAATTTAAATTGGTTAATGGGTTAAACATATTAAGTTTTAAACTGGGAGTGAGAGCTTGTGGAACCAAATTAATGAAAGGGGAATACAGTCGGGGGGGGGAGGGAGTCCTAGAAAGAAGATAACGAAAGTAAGGCTCTAAATGTATTCTATCTTTTCTTTTCTGTTATATTTTTATATTATTGGAAATTCTAATAAATATGATTTAAAAAAAAAAAAGAACAGTTTCAGGTTAAGAACAGACCTCCAAAACGAATTAAGTTCTTAACCCAAGGTACCACTGTAAATGTAGATCCTTCTCTTTCTCCCAAAGGAAGCCAGGATGGCAAACACACAAGCAATGAAACAAAACACCTACAGACAATTCCGATACAGTTGCAAACGGGGAAAGACATCTGCCAAAAAGACTTGTTGGAAGAGATAGGAAATGCCCACAGACGTGCCTCTTACATTTCATTTGCTTATAGGTATACTTACACCCACATCTGAAGAAGTGGGCTCAATCCACACAAGGTCATGCCACAATAAACCCATTAGTCTTTAATATATCACAAAAAACTTTGTTGGTTTTGCTACAAAACTAACATGGCCATCCTTCTAGAAAAGACAGAGTTGGTCGTTTCATTCATCCATTCACAGTGGATAATTGCATGCAATTAACTATTAATAAGAAAAATTACTACTGGGTGTTGCATATGCATAATTGCACTCCTTTCCCCTCTCGCATTGCTTGCTTTTCAGCACAGTGCAAAAATAGACAGGCACGTATTAGAACTCTTTTTGAAGACACACTGAAGGCTAGCTTCTTTCTATTGTGATCATTTTTTTGTGGGTGTCATTTTTACATTATGCATCTTTTGACCACCTACGTAGGTGTTAGCTTGTACTTTTCTGTTTTCCTGCCAGGGAGAGAGGCTGGATTGAATAAACATGTGAGAAGTCGGCTAAGCAGGTAGGAAGCTGGATATAGGGAAGTTAATTTGCTGGAGTTAAAATCAGCATTGAAAGGCAATCAAGATAATAAGCTGGTCACATGTTGGGACAGCCCCATGGTCGTCATGGCAGCCATGAAGTCCTGAGCCACCCCAGAGCCAACTTGAATAAAATATTTGGGGGCCCAGGTAAGCCCCGCCCCACATAATTGATCACATGATGTGGTGCATTCACACCATTTGAATGGCAATGCCCATCAACTGGGGGGGGGGGAACAGCTCCCTCAAATATTTCATTGGTGGACCAAAGACCCCCTCGTCCCCTAGGAGTTGGTTATATGGATACTGAAGTCCCCACAAACCAGCAGTCAGGGAGTCCTCAGCACTGCCTCTAGGTCTGTCAGTTCAAGCAGGGAGACTGCTGAGCAGCAGGGTGGGCAGTAAACCAGCAGAATCCCTTAATTGTCCCAATTGCCCATTGTCAAGAACACATACTCTGGATCCTACCCCCCAACTGGACAAAGAGCCTGGAGAGAGAGAGAGAGATAATCTCTATAGATCACAGCAACTTCCCTTCCCCAACCCTGAAGTCTGCCCTAATGCTGCACTCAGTACACAGGTGGGCACAGCTGGGTGAGACCAACTTCTCCCTGCTCACACACCCCAGGTCTCAGTGATACAGACCAGATCAGCCTCCTCATCCACAATCAGATCATGGATGAGGAAGGTCTTAATCTAAGCCGACCTGCAGCCACAACAGCAGCCACAGACCCGAGGGCTGGCTGACAGGGCAACCATAATTTCCCAGGTTGGAGGAGAGGCTGGCACATGGCATAGTCACCAACTGCCTGTGCCATGTGCCCCTTACCTGGCCTGCCCCACCTCCATATCATACCTCCCCTTGCCCAGAACCACTGCAATTTAGGTCACCCCTGCTTTCCTCAGATCTTACGTCCCTTAATTGAAAAAGCAACAACAAAATCCCCAAATTTTAAAACACGCAATTTAAAAAGTCGTCTAAAACAATTTAAAACATTTTAAGCAATTAGGGCAATAATAACAGCAACAGAACCACACCCCTAAACATTACCCCAACCCAAGAGTCTTTCACAGTGAGGACATAGGTTTCTGGGCAAGAGTTGATCATGGTGAGGGTTTGCCAAGTGTGCCTTCCTCTTAGCACGTTTCTCCCTTTTGTCCTGAGTTTGAACATCTTCAAAGTCCATGACACCTTTGGTAAAGGCTGTTCTCCAATTGGAGTGCTCGGAGGTCGTTGTTTCTCAATTGTTAGTGTTCATCCTGCATTATTTCCCCAAAGAAGTCCGTATATTCCATGTTCCAAAGTTCAATTGTCTTTTACAGCCGCTGGGTGGTGACCCCACTGGGTGCAGTAATCCAGTCAGGAAAAAAGGGAGGCAGACTATGTTTAGGGCATCCTTTCTAGCCCCTCCCCCTTTTCAGGGTGAGCAGAGTGGATCCTAAATAGGACTGCTCAAGGCAGAGGTGACAGCAGTGCTCTGAACAATGTACAGGAATAGAAGAGCCAGGCTCACTGTCAAAAGTGTTACCCCCAAACTACGTGTGAAACAAGAAACTATGCAACTATTTCGCTTGAGACCTGTCCCTTCCACCTATTCCCATTCACAAATGGAAGTGAAACACGATGGTTATGACTCTCTGCTTCTGCGGGGGACTTGTACTGCTCTCCACAGGCAGCCCTGATCTCCATTTATGTGCAGCCTACATGTTGAGCCTGATCAGAAAGATCTTTAAATTTTAATGCACAGCAGCATAGGTGCTCTTGGAGTAATCACATTCCCCTCCCCGTAAAAATCCTTGAGGCAATATTCATCATGGTGAGTGCTAATGCTCGCCATCTGTGCCAGTTTTATTACCCCTGTGTCAGCAGTAGCCATAGGCACAAGGTCCTCCATGAGTAACCTTGGGGTACAGTATAAGACCCCTACACCATTCGACAAGAATAAAAGCACATTCAGCTGTTACCACTCAGAAGTAAATCCCACTGAGCTCGATGGGTCTCACCCCCAAGTGAGGCTGCAACCCTAACACCACTGACCTGGCACTAAGCCCCATTGAATTCAATAGATTCACTTCTGAGTAGATGTTGTTAGAATTGCATTGTGTATGATTGCAACCTCAGACTCGAGATGAGTAAATCCGTCAATTTCTGCTTCTCTTGGTTTCTCATTTTTCCAGTTGTAAATTCAGTCCTCCACATTTAAACACAAGTTTCTGATTTACCGTATTTTTTGCACCATAACACTCACTTTTTTCCTCCTAAAAAGTAAGGTGAAATGTATGTGCGTGTTATGGAGGGAATGCCTACGGGTGGCATGCCTACGGATTTTCCTCCTCTAAAAACTACATGCGTGTTATGGTCGGGTGAGTGTTATAGAGTGAAAAATACGGTATTTTTAAGTCCTCATGAAAATTCATCAGCAACTTAATGCAAATTTCTCTTAATATACACAAGTTCATATGCATTTTGCCTAATATACATTTTGTCCATTTTTTCCTAATATAATGCATTTACCTGACTTATTTTGTTTAATATATTCATTTTTATCCATACTTTACCCCAGTATATGCATTTTTGCACATAGTACTTGACGGGAGACGTGCATTGCAAAATTCAGGAAATTGTGCATTTTTAAGGATGACACTGTTTTGTTTCAGAAAGTGAGAATTTGGTAGATTTGCCTTTTAATGTTAACTGAATTTAATTTCTCCCCATCCCTAGATCAGACCATGCTTCTCCTGTGCAATTGCATTCAGGGGCTGTAACCTATGGAGGAAACTAAAGTGTCTGAATTGGCTCAGCTGCTCTGAGTGCTGTTTTGACATCCACATTTCCCAATTATTTACATTTTAGCTGTGAGAAAACCCTGCCATTGTCCTAAGTACTCCAGGAGGCAAGACTCTAACCAGGACCCTGTTACGATGCCTTAATAGGCAGTGAGATTCATACAGGAGGATGTAACATAAGACTGCATTGTGTATGCAGCTTTAATGCAAGCACGACCATGCAAGAAAACAGGATCTACATATTCATGAATATACTTCTCCAGAAATACTTTTGCCAGTTTAACAGATTTATCAGCACTGTGATACTGTTACTGCAGGGATGCCATGTAAGACAGTGGGCAGAAACAGCATGGTCACAGCACTAATGAGGGAGAGAAGAGATATATAAACAAGGGCAGGCAAAGTACTTCACAGAGTGTTGCAGACAATCTTTTACAAGATTCCTGCAAGGTAGACTATAAATGCTATTATTCCCATATCACAGATGGGTATGGGTTGATAGAGAGCAGTTTATTTAACACTACTGAGTCTGTGACTAAAGCAAGGATTGAAATGAAGACTTCCCAGCTCATAATTTGCAGCATTCAATCCCAAGCAAGTGTGTCTAGGATTCCTACAACCCTGTACATGTCCAATCTAAACTAAACTAAACTAAACCCCATTGAGCCCCACAGAACTTACTGCTAGCTAAGTGTATGTGGTGCTCTGCAATCAGTTCAGCAAAGACTTGGTAATATTGTTCTGTAAAAAATATAACTGTAGACCCTCCTCCCAAAGCCACTTAGCTTTTATGAAATTCAATGGTTGTGACCTGCCATTTTATTTTGCAAAAGCAAACCCACACACCTTTTTAGTCTTGGGAAGACATCATTAACCTTTCATATCAACTTTACTCTGCAAATCCTCTAATCAAATCTAAAATTTGTTCTAATTCACAACTGTTATTTTTGTGTTATGCCATCAAACTGCAGCAGAAGGTGTGTTTTTGTGTGGGGTGATGCTGTGTGAACATCAGCATAAGCAGATTCCTGCTGGATCAGAGCAAGGGCTTATCTGGTTCAGTATCCTGCTTCCTTTATTGACCGGGTACTCCTGGGAAGCTCACAAACAGGATCTGAGGGCAATGGTTGCTTCCTACTACACTTGACATTTTACACTACTGAAGGCAGAGGGCCTTCTTGGTAGTGGTGCCTGCCTTGTGAAACGCCCTCCCATCAGATGTCAAGGAAATAAAAAACTATCTGACTTTTAGAAGACATCTGAAAGCAGCCCTATTTAGGGGAGTTTTTAATGTTTGATGTTTTATTGTGTTTTTAATATTCTGTTAGGAGCCGCCCAGAGTGGCTGGGGAAACCCAGCCAGATGGGCGGGGAATAAATAATAAACTATTATTATTACACCTGAACATCAACCTACCACAGGGCCACCATACATGACTAGTACTCCCTTATACACACAACATCCATGAATTTACCTAATTCCTCCTCCCTCCTTTAAAGCCAGCTAAACCAGCGACCTTATAGCAGCAAATGCCACAGTGACATCCTGCACTGTGGGGACACTCGCCTTCTCTTACTTCTCCTGAATATACTCTGGCAGTCACTTTCACTGGCTGACCTGGACTTTGTGGGAGCAGGATCAAACTGAGCTGCAGTGCAAGCCTAACTATGTCTACTCCTATTGAATTTAGTAGGGCTTTCTCCCAGGTAAATGGAATTAGGATCGGGGTGTACCTAGGGGTTGGTTAGGTTGGCCAAGGGTGCATTTCCAAAAATTGCACCTCTACACTCTGGCTCAGAGTGGCCATGGTCCCTCCTGGCTTCAATAGAGCTCCTTGCCAATGGCACAACGAAGCCTAGGTATGGCTCTGATTAGGACTGTAGCTTCACTCCCGCAATTCCACAGTTGATTCACTTGCCCTTCTATTGTCCTGCTCTGATTTCTGGATTCCCTTCCCCTATCCCGATTTGCCCTTCCTTTCCCATGGACTGATCAGCCTCCAACCAGAGCGTCCCCGGCCCTTCCCCGCCCCATCGGATTTCTTCCCATTGCCTCCCATACTGCTACCACAGCGTTCCCCTCCCCACACTTCCTCTGATCTTCACTTCTGTCCCCTAACCTTCCCTGCCGCTGCTCTCTCACACATCCCCAACCGCTTTGCACTCTTCCTTAGCTCTGCTTGCAAACCCGCTCCACGTTTCCTTCCGCCGCCCCACCCCATCCCTCGAGGAAGCGAGGCAGGGAAGAAAAGTCAAATCAGGAAGGAGGAGAAAAGAACTCAGGGCTGGGAAATGAGAGGGGCAGCAGGAGGCTGCTGGAAGGAAGGAAGCTGGGTAAGGACAGATGCTTCTTTGGGGGGCGTCACTTTCCCAAACAGTCATGTGCTACGCTCGCGTGCAGGGAGGGGTGGGTGAGGAGGGAAGAGGAGGAGACGGGAGCTCTGAGCCTGCGCAGACCGGGGTGGGCCGTTCTGCTTGTTGTTGCTGCCGCCGCTGTGGCCGCTGCTGCGCCGGGCGCTTTTCAATGCCTCTGCAGTTGGCTGCTTACATTCAGCACCCTGGTCAGCTCCTCTCGCCCTGCGGCTTTATTATTGGCTTGACGGGAACTAAGCGGGAGAGCGAGCGAGCGAGCGAGGCAGAGAGGAGCGCGCGCGGAGGAGCCACCATCTGCCTAGCTCTGTATTAATAGATCAATCGCAGGAGGGGCCGAGCCCGGCCTCGCTGGAGGAGAGAGAGAGCGAGGCCAGCCGCGACGGCAGCCTTTGATCCCGACGCCTTTTTCTCTCTGTGCAGCAAGCAGCCGAGCCAGTCCCGGGTAGGCAAGAGTTAAAAGCCATAAACCCACGTAAGCGCTCGTTTGCTCTCGCTCGCTCTCTGTCTCTCCTGTTGGGAAGACGGCGGCGCTCTCTCGGCTGTCAGCTGCATCGGAGAGGCAGGCAGCTCGCCTCCTCGGGCACCGGCTCCCCGGCGCGACTTTTTCCCGGAGCTCGGCTGGCGCGATTCGGTGGCTGAAGTTGCAGGGAGCTGAGAGGGTGGTGGCCGAGGAGGAGAAGGACGAGACTTTATTCGGTGTGCCAGCCACCTTTCGGCGGATGAGCCGGAGGAGACTGTGAAAGGAGGGCATCTTGTAAGTGCAAGCCGGGCTTTGTGCTGCCTGCCTGCCTGCCCTCGGTCCTTTCTCCCGCTTAGAGCTACGCGCCAAGGGCACGATCCGCCGCCAGCATGTTGGACCCGTCGTCCAGCGAGGAGGAATCCGATGAGATCGTGGAAGAGGAGAGCAGCAAGGAGGTGCTGGCTCCGGCGGCTTCTGGGGCACGGCTCTCGCCCAGCCGGACCAGCGAGAGCTCGGGGGGCGGCGGGGGCTTGCAGCCCAGCAGCCGGAGCGGCAGCAGCGTCCGGCCTTCCAGCCCCAGCCCCTCGGTGGTGAGCGAGAAGGAGAAGGAAGAGCTCGAGCGGCTGCAGAAGGAGGAAGAGGAGCGCAAGAAGAAGCTGCAGCTGTACGTCTTCGTCATGAGGTGCATCGCCTACCCCTTCAACGCCAAGCAGCCCACCGACATGGCTCGGAGGCAGCAGAAGGTAACGCCTGGACGGGGAGAACAATGGAGGGCTGGCGGGCAGACCCTGCAAAGAGAGGTCTGCGGAGGGGAGCGGGGCAGACAGGAGAAGCATCACCTGGCGCTCAGCAGAAGAGGAGGGTCAGAGCAGGGAGGTGGGAGAAGCAGAGCCCCCCAGGGACAGTTAATGCTGCACTGTAAGTTCCCCCCAAGGTTGGCAGGGGGAGACCTCTGTGGCCAGCTGACATGGGAAGGCAACCCTTCCCTGGGCAAGTTTTAGGCATCATGGCCAGCCTTCTTTCTTAATACAATATAAAAAGTGCATGTGCAGCCATGATCTCATCCCTCTCTACAACAAAACCCTGGCAGGAGGTGCAAGCAGTCCCTGAAGCTCAGAGAGGAGGGACCTTGTCAGAGAGAGAGAGAGAGAGAGAGAGATGGCTGAGTCAGGTTTTGAACCCAGCTCCCCTTGGTCTGCGTCCAGCACCACCACAGAAGTGGGAAGTGGCCTGCTGAGCTGGAAAGGCTGGGAGTTCCCTGCAGCATTCGAATGCAGTAAGAGGAGAGGGAGCGGGAAGGACACGAGGGAGACACACATACACACCAGCGGGGCCTCTCGGCCCAGGATCAAGGTGATGGGAGTACTGCTGGAAGCCAAAGGGATAGAGGAGTGGAAATGAAGCAGAAATGTGCAGGGATGGGAAGAGGAAGGTGAGAAACAAAGGCAGCAACAGAGAAGAAAGTAGGAGAGAATCCACCCAGCATTGCTGCTGGAAGAGGGATAACCCTGGCAGTGGACAAGAAGTCAGATGATCCATATCCTCTCTCTCTCTATCTCTCTGGGCTGCTTCCCCTGTGCCTTATGTAACTGCAGCTATTGCCAGAAGGGGCCTTTTAAAAAATATAAATATAAATATAAATAAAAAAGTCAACACCCCACAGAGAGTAAAAGCAGGCCATGTGTTTCTTGAGTCCTGAACGGCTCCTTCACTCCGCTCTTGCACCCCCCCACTCCACCCCTCTAGTCCCAAGGTGACTGTTGCTGCACCCACTGGAGAGAAGCAGCCAAGCGCTTGCTCTCCAGGAGCTCTGAGCAAAGGTTACTCTGGCCCAGTTGCCTGCCGCGCTTGTGCTACTGTAAGAACCAATTATTGCAGCAAAGCTTTTGTGTCCCTGCTGGAGGAGCCCCAGCCATAAGCCTTCTCGGTGCAGTTTTTGATGTTTAACAGGAGCATAACATGCTTCACGCTAAGTTCAGATCACTTTCTTTTTTCGTGCCTGTTTTTTCTTTCTTTCAATGCAAAAAAAGCACTACAGATGAACTCTGCATAATTCTTTTGACCAGGAGCAGGGGTACCTGCTGCACATGCACACTAAATTTTAAAACAGAGACACACCAAAAGCTAACAGAGTTTGAGTAAACTGAAAGGGGGATGAAAAACCTTAATTTCTCATGTGCTTAGTACTCTGTTGTGTGATCCTAGCCTTCTGCACACCATCTATTTAAAAAGAGGTGTTATTAATCCAGCCGTTGTTATGCTGCATCCCGTAGTTGATGCATTTTCTAGTTATAGTTTAGTACTTTTAATATATGATGTGCTTCAGCACTGCTGTCTTCTTTGGGCTTGCAAACAGACTTGTGAAGCAGATCACTAGAATCTAAACTTTATAGCTTGGAAACTGAGACAGTAAGTGACTTTCCCAAGGTCAACCACTGAGTTCATGCCAAAATAGGGATTTTCAGCCCAAGAGCCGAGCCCATTATAACTTGTTTATTTTCAAGTATGTCTCACTGCGCTGAATGGAGCATAAGATTGTAGCCTAAAGATGCAGTCCGCATTTCATGGAAGTAGATGGCAAAACTCCTACTGATTTAGTAAACCCTAGCATACACTGTACAGCCTTCGTACAGAGTATTATTAAACATTGTGCAATTAAATAAATTGCACTCTTTGCAGTAAAGGTAACTCTGAGCTGCTGATGGTTATGCTTATGTTCCGTGAATTCCAAATGAGTTGTGTTTAGGAAAGGTAGTCAGTTCTCCCTACTGTCACAATTTTTGTTGTGTAAATGAAGGTCATAAACCTGAAACTCCCACTGGAACCAGCAGGGATAGTCATAAATAAGTAGTTTGTCAAATACGAACTTAAGATGATAAAGAAAATTACTACTCCACTAAGGCCTAGCCTGGAAAACATGCTTGTGAGCAGATACCTCTATATTTCTGAATGAAACCTAGCTTGCTCTTGTGGTATGAGGAAAGGTTCCTTTCCAGTCAAAGTGCTGGCATGACCTACACAAGATGCATTCACCAAAGGGACACTACAAAACTAGTAGCAAACAGGTTTTATTCTTATTTATTTATTTGTGTGTGTGTGTGTGAGAGAGAGAGAGAGAGAGAGAGATTACAAGAATAAGGAGGGACACGGGGGACCCAGGTGGACTTTGAAATAGGCAATACAATTTAGCTCCCAATGAAAAGAACTGCTCTTGACACTTTCAGTTATAAGGGCAGGGTCATCTATCACCTAGACAATCACAGCAAATTAGTTTGGTTTTGTGTGTTTTGTGAAGAACACAGATAACTCAGTTGCATCTGCCTCCCTTCGCATTCTCTATTATCTAGCTAAGCGATGCTCTCACATAGCTTTTTTAACTCTATTTGGGGGGGAAACAAAAGGCAAAGTTACATTTAGTTTATTCAAAACCTTAGAGGCAAACTTTTAAGAATGCCAAATGGCTGCACGCCTTACCAACGACCTTTCTAAACCAGAACGTCTCTAGGACATATTGATGGAAATGACATTCAAAAATTCATTCAGTTTGTCGCATCACAAGGCTATTATTAGCCCATTCGAGAAAAAGGAGGCTGGAAAAAAATTATTCAGGGGAACACAGTTTGCAGAGGGACTAACTGGAGAGTTTAGCGTGGAAGGTCAAACACTTATACACATGTATTAGCTATATGGGATACATTGATGATAGTGCATATTATATTTGAATATTATTGCCTTGGGTGGTTTTAGGTTTGGGGTTGATGGTTTTTGTATCATGCTGCTGACAGTTGTGCATTTTGTTATCCCCCTCTCACTCAATGCAATATAAATTCTCCATATTATATAAGAAGGGGGGGTGAGAGTAGTAGGTTTCAAAAAGAAAACTTCATATGAAGGTAGACAGGGAGCAGGTGGAAGGGGTGCTACATGGATTAGAAATGTTGAGCTCTGATGTGGAAGGCATTTTTTCAAATGTCTGCTCAGCCATAATACTTTGCTGGGCCAGCCACCTTGACTTGCCACCTGTAAAATGGGAATGCTTCTGTTGTGCAAGGTTGTTGCCAAGATAAGTTTTAAAACATTGCAAGTATTGTGTGGTCTGGTGGGTGGGTGGAAAGCCCCAGCAGAAATCAATCAGGTTGTGTTGAAATGAGAATTCGTATTCCACCATCACCCCTCTCCCCCCAAAATAGTAAATGGGGATGCAAACATTTAGCAAATATGAACACATGGTACAATCTCATACTGAGCTAAATTGCTGGCTGATCTAACCCAATGGGATCTGATCTGGCTGAGAGTGGTTCTCCAGGGTCTGTAGCCTTGGGAGCCTTTTAGGTGGAGATTCTGGGGACTAAGGAATTTGGGACCTTGACAAGATGATGCATATACTGTACAATCTTTTTCTTTCTTTTTTATATAAGGGAGAAACGGTGCATAACATAGGTTTACAGCTCAATTAAGGCAACAAACTTTGCTTGAAAATAATTTAACTCTCTGTACATCAGTGGTAGTATAGTGGCTTAAACACTTGACTTAAACCAAGCCAGGGTCTTGAACAGTAAATGTGACACAACTGGCTAAAGCCCATGGCAAAGGACATAAAACCTAATGGGGCCATATTATGAATTAAAACAACCCACGGAAAATTTATCCGTAGAGATAAAATGAATGCATGAATGAATGAATGAAGATGGCAGAATCAGAATAGTCCATTGACATCAAGATCCTGTCACTTATGTTGAAGCTAAGGGGGAGCGCACTGACCAATATTCCAGAACTGCTTTTGAGTAGAAGAAGAGTTTCCATTGTCTCCTTTCAGAGTCTCCAGCTGTGTCTAAAGAATGGGTTTTAATGCATATTCTTAAATTAGCACTTCCTTGGAGATTGTGTGAGATGATTCCACCTCTTGCTATTACTTAGGGAAAATTCTCCTTCTCTTCAATACATGCACTGCCTTAAGCAAGATTTGAGCCTCAAGCAAACTCATTACTGCAACAACTAATTGTAGCAAAATGATTTCTGTTTTGTGACTGGCTGTTTTTATGAGTGGCAGATTCGAAAGTGAATTGAGTTGAACTCATGCTCTTTCTATGACCTGCTAGTGTTGCATTCTCAACGTAAATACAGTATATCTTGTTTTGGACAATCTGAATGGTATCCTCCAGATATTTGAAGAGTAGTTATGATGAGCGCACATGGTCGCTCTTTGAGACAGATTGGTTTCAGCAAATATCTTTGCCTTCCTACATTAAGAATGACTCATTTGTTCAAGATCTTTTGGAACTGTTGACGGAGATGTCAGCATTCTGAGACAGAGAGAATCTGAGCTTGGGTGGGGGAGGAACGGCGGGGGGGGGGGGGAATGGGACCACACACAACTTTTAATTCCTCCACCATGCAAACTACTCAGCCTCCAGAAAAGAAAGAGGCAGTCTTTGATGCACACTTGTACTGCTCTAAAGAAGAAGCAGCCACTCTTGTTTTGTTTATTGATTGTGAAGCTACTTTAGAGCTGGATGAGCTCAGCTTCTTGTCCGTCTGGAGCAGGCAAGGGATTGTAAGACAATTGCATCAGCTGCAGTTTCATTGAAGGGATGATGAGGTATGCTAAAATGGCAATGAGAGTTGTTTACATCATTACGTGTTTCAAGAGCCGAAAGGTGTTTACTTTGTCACATGTTTCAAGAATTCTGAACAGAGCTGCAGCATCTGAAGTCTTCAGAGAAGCACAGTGGGCATAGCCTCCCCATTATGAAAAATCCTTTCTGTTGCTTTCATCCCGGCAATAGTTGTAACGGCTGAATGCTTTTATGAAAAGAGGGAGTTGCTGAGGTTAGCACAAGCAGGGAAGTTTAGTTTAGTTCCATATTGCTTTTCCACAGTAAGCTGTGTCCAAACTGCCTTTCTTCCTGAGGGTCCACATGACTCCCAAGGCAGCCACCCGTCAACACTGTCCAGACCAGATCAGCTTAGTTTCAGCAAAGTGGTGGCCTCATGTGCATTCAAACCAGGAGTGTTGCTTCCTGTTTCAACACTTGAGGCAAAACGGAAACATGCTGCCACCACACCCACCCACACCACTGGTGCCCCACCTCTCTTACCTGTGTTGCATGGTGGTACCTGCAAAACCCCAGCAGTGGAATTGGCTTCTGGAAAGACCTCTTGCGCTCTGTGAGATCTTGTGAGATTTTGCCAAGATCTTGTGGGATTTGGGGATTAGACTGAGTTACCAAACTTGGTAAGCAAGAAAGGCTACCTTGTCGGTTGCCTCCTGCACTATTTACTTCCTGAAATTCCCACTATTCTCTCATGGGAAAATTTTAAAAACTGAGGAAGAAACTGAAATTGACAGATTTGCCCTTCCCTAACTTTAGTCACTGGAAGTAAGTATATATCGGTGTCCATCCCAGTGGTAAGGGAAGCTGTGACCTTAGGGCCACACAAAGTCAAATTTTAGTATAATATACGTACTTTGGATAAATGCAGGTGACAAATTTCACCATCAGTGGAGGTAGTATTCCTTCATTCCTTCATTCATTCAAAGAAGGAAACAGACTTCCTTTTGTTTGTATTAGGAGTAGGCATGTTTAGGATCATTTTCTCACACCAAATGGAAAGATAATCAAATCTAATGAGCAGGATTGGTTGCTTAGGAGTGTGATCTGTGGACTTTAGCATGCAAAAAGAGAAAATAACATAGCACCAAAGATCTCCGTTCTCAACACAACTGTCAGCATCATCGCCATCATGCTTAAAATAAATTAAGTCCTTCACAAATAATTAATGAAAGCAAGCTCTTGCCCAAAACCAAGTTTAGAAATGAGATAAGAGGAAAAGCACCAGGTAGGAGAGAAAAAGGATATGCAAAGAAAATCTAAAATATCTCTCAGTAATAGATGTACTTCAGTTACTCGGATCTGCCTTCTAAGAAGAGGCTTCAGGTGGGCTGCTCAATGGCAGTCAGATTGACGACAGAAGTATTGGTCCTTCTACAACTCTTCTGCCCTTTTGCAGTTAATGTTGCAGTTAATCCTTCAACTAGGGACGCAATGGAGTTGCTGTGGAAGTTTCAAAGGATGGTTTGTGCCACTGCTGAAGATATGTGTGACAGTAATATTTGGGGCTCTGAAAAATGTGTTCTACAAGGTGTGATTGCTTAGAAATGCTCACAGAGGGACTGGCCCAGCTGGCTGCCCTGATGGAGTTACTTGATGGAGCTTTCAGCTCCAATATGCTCCTACTGCATGTTTGGAACACACTGTGGTCTGAATCGGTCAGGTGTAGTGGTTAAGAGCAGTGGACTTGTAATCTGGTGAACCTGGTTCGCTTCCCTGCTCCTCCACATGCAGTTGCTGGGTGACCTTGGGCTAGTCACACTTCTTTGAAGTCTCTCAACCTCACTGACCTCACAGAGTGTTTGTTGTGGGGGAGGAAGGGAAAAGAGGTTGTTAGCCGCTTTGAAACTCCTTCGGGTAGTGATAAAGCGAGATATCAAATCCAAACTCTTCTTATTCTTCTATCGTGGGAGTGGTGAAGGCATCGTTTAGCTTTTTGTCAGGCAGTTGGACTAGACCTACTGCTCCACCCCAATTACAAGTTTGAAGTGTTCTGAATGAAACCGTGGACATCTTTTCTGAAGGTGCTGCTGTGTAAGTTTCTCTTTGGGACAGAGAGAGGTCAGATGGAGAGAGATCATGTTGGAAGGAAAATTAAGCCACAGAGGAATCAGCTGCTATTGTTCATCACGATCATTTGATTGTGTGAGTTCATCCAAGAGCTCAAAGCCTTTTGTTTCATCTACATGGTTGCTGCTGGAGTGTTGGTCGCCTTGTGATGTTGGCATTCGTCTGTCATGCGAGACAATATGTGAGATAGACGATTATTCTTTGAGTGTTGCGTTTCTTTGCATCCTGAATGCATTCTTAGTTTCTTTATAACTTCTGCAGAGGAAAATGTACATATGTAAATTCAGTGGCCATATCTTTTAGTCCAATAGAAACAATCCTTTTGCCTGTTTTGTTCATTAAGCCCAGTAATGCAACCACCATAGTGCTGTGTCAAAATTTGAATCCACTTTATTTTTCTGTATTCAGAGAGAGGGGGTGGGGGGAGAGACATAGGCAGAGATGGATGAACTTGCTTTTGCAGAAATTTCAAAGGGAAAGGAAAATTTCAGTGAAATTGTTATGAGGAAACTGCTGGTTTCTTGGGCTTACTTACAAAGGCTCCATGGAGGGGAGCGTCCTCCTCCATTGTAAAAGCATCGCTTAGCAATCTGCAGCCTTTCTGGGTACCATCAAAACCCCATGATGCCCTTTTCCAGGAAGATGGCAACTGAGAAGCTGCTTACCACATACTTGTTATTATTATTTTTTAGCAAAGTCCTTTTGCTTGGAAAGAAATCATTAGATATTATCAGGAAGCCTCTCTATTTCTCTAGAGAGATGTAATGGGCATTTTATTTACTTATTTATTTTAATTGCTGTTGTCTGCCCTCTTCTCTGGTGCTCCACAGGCAGTATCCTTGATTGTGTGTCTTCAGGCACCAGGAAAGATGGACTCTGGAGCATCTGAAAGTTGAACATTTTTTAAAAGTTAAAAAGGAAACCAGGGGAAGCTACAGAGGATCGCAGCACCATGCTGCATAAAGAAATGTAACTTTTGAAAGTTAATTTTGCATAACTTTAAAAAGTCTCAACCCTCTCCTGAAATTTTCGGAGAAATTCTCCCCCCCCCCCCGTGGTGAAAAGGAAAGAAAAAATTACTACCCTTGTGGAGGTGCTATAGCACCTTAGGGAGGTGCTGCCTCCTGTGCTGAAGGGGGGTACCAGGCTTAATCCCTGGCAGGAAATGTCACCTGCCTGAAACCCTAGAAATCTGCTGCCAGACAATACTGAGCTTGATGGACCACTGGTCTGACTTGGTGCCAGGCAGCTTCCCATGACCCTCTTGCACAGAGGGCAAAGTGCTTCTCAAAACTGGAGGATAAGGGTTGGGCACAGCACTGGTACCCAACATCTCTCATGCAACCGCTATTAAAATCTTGCCTTAAATGCATAAGAAACCGGTTTTCTTTTTTTTAAAAAAAATAATAGCTATTGTAGCAAATGCACATGTGCACACGGTAGATTTGGATCTCAGCAATGTGCAGGTAGCTTCTAGGTGATGGGGAACTTGTGGCAAACAGTAGGGCATGGGTGCTACCTGTGAGCTTCCTGTGGGTTGGTGGCCACAAAGAATTGTAGAGTTGGAAGGGACTGTGGAGTTCATCTAGTCCAATGCAAGATCTGCTGTGCAGGATGCAGCTAGAGCATCCCTGACAGATGGCCACCCAACTGCTGCTTAAATTAGACAAATTCACAGAGGATGTAGCTATCAGTGGTATCAAACTGGGAGGGGTAGCTAATGCCATAGACGACAGAACTGCAGTTCAAGATAACCTGAACAGAATGGAGAACTGGGCCTATCTAGCAACATGAATTTTAATAGGGACAAATGTAAGGTTCTACACTTAGGCAGGAATAACTAGCTGTACAAATATAACCTGGGGGACATCTGGCTTGCCAGTAGTACATGTGAAAAGTATCTAGGGGCCTTAGTGGACCACAAGCTTAACATGAGTCTACAGTGTGATGCAGCAGCAAAAAAGCCTATTCTAGGCTGCGTCAACAGAAGGATAGTGTCTTGATCAAGCAAAGTTAATAGTACAGCTCTATTCTGCCTTAGACTACACCAGAAGTACCATGTCCAGTCCTGGGCGCTGCAATTTAAGATGGATATTGACAAGCTGGAACATGTGCAGAGGAGGGCAACCAAGATGATCAAGAGTCTGGAAACCCTTATGAGGAATGATTGAGGGAACTGGGTATGCTTAGCCTGGAAAAGAGGAGACTGAGAGGAGATATGATAGTCATCTTCAAATATCTCAAGGGCTGTCACATCAAGAAGAATGTTCTGATGGTAAGAGCTGTTTGAGAGTGGAATGGACTCCCTTGGAAGGTGGATAATTTTCCTTCACTGGAGGTTTTTAAGCAAAGGTTGGGTGGCCATCTGTCATGGATGCCTTAGTTGAGATTCCTGCATTGCAGAGAAGTGGACTCAAATGGTCCTTAGGGTCTCCTCCAAGTCTATGATTCTATTATCACAACTGATAAATGACTGTTGATATATGTAAAGGTAGCAATGAAAGGGTTGTAGCTTGGTAGTAGAGCATCTGCTTTGTATGAAGAAGACCTCAGGTTCCATCCCTGGTGAGGAGGGAGCCTTGCCTGAGACTCCAGGGAGCTCCAGGGAGTCAGTATAGACAACACTGAGCTAGATGGGTCATTGGTATGACTCAGGACAAGGCAGCTTCTTATGTTCCTAATGCCTTTTGACACTAAGCAAAGCTAACTATGTCCTTAGGATTATTCAGTAGAGGATAGGTCTTTCAGGGGGTAGCCTCAGCCTGAAATGCTCTTTTTTTTCATATAGAAAAGGAGATTCCCTGCTTTTGAATTATGGTTGAGTCATTCTTCCCAAAATGGTTTTGGAGTCATCCAAACAAAATGGATGACTAAATTAGAAGTTGGAAGAGGGAACATAGATTGCTGGAGGGAAGAGAGTGGCAGTGGCAACAGGAAGTGAGTTATGCCAGCACAGTGTACAAGTCGCTGAGCTCGGTCAGGAGCAAATAGCAACATCATTACAAAAATCAAGTTGTATTTGGGAGCCAGTTTTGTATTGTGAAAAGTATCATGATTAAAGATGTTGAAAACAGCCTCCAAAAGTAGTCACAAATGCTACTCAGCACGCATTGTTTTCTTTTATTTGCTTTCCTAAGTAGAATTAATTAAAAGAAGCTTTGTCAGAAAATTATTTTGAATCAAGTTTTATAGTGAATTTATAATGTATTGTTATTAATTAGTTACATTTCTATGCTTCAAAATAAGCTTTAATCAAGTATTAATAGTTACATTATTAAAGAGCTAATTTGGTGGAGTTCACTCTTGTTTAGTGGAGGTGTGCCATGTATGAAATGCCATCTTGGAAGCAAACCTGGAACCCATCTATAGAAGGCTCATAATTCCAGATAAAATATTCCTCCAATTCATTTTCCTGCAGCCTCGTCTCCTCTTAATTAGAGTGGATTTAAATGATTACCACTCACTGTCTTCTTCTACACTCTGTTACTTTAAGTCAGGAAAATGCAAATAAATACCTTTCAATCCAGGTTCTTACTTAACCATTTATAATTACTGAGCGGCTCTTAAATGCCAAAGATTACTGCCAGTGCCGCTGGTAGTTGCTAATTTGTGGAGAGTTATCAACTCAAAAGATACTAGGTACTGCAAAAACCGATGCAGTGCATCGGCATATTCAGATTGTGCTTTAGAGCACAGAGTAGAATTCTGTCTTTAGAGTATTATTTATAGCTGCATTCTACATAGTCTAGACACTTTCCCTGAAGCAGTGTGCCTTTGTGTTAGTAATTTCAACCACTCATAATAGGTTTAGCATTTATCATTTATCTACCTACCTCCACAGGGGTCTTTCCCTCCTTTATTTCATTCACAGTGATCACTGAATCATTTGCAGTTGATTTGGAATCCTTTTGCCTTGGCATATTTGAAACAGTTGTTCCAGAGACTGATGCTGAGAGAAGATAGATCATACATGGCATTCTTAAGCATGAAAGTGAGCCACTGGAATCCTGTGCAAATCCTATGACCATGTGTACACTAAATCATTCAATGCCAATTAACTTTGTATAATGAAGCAAGAAGAATCTTACATAAATTATGACCTATGAAATTGAACACAGCTCATCAGCTATGTATTCTGGCATGTGTGTTACATTCAAGCACAATGTCCCCTTAAATACAGTCTCCAAACTCCCTGCTTTTTCTTTTTCCTTAGCCTGGGTGAGTCCCTGCTGCAGGGACTTCTATAGAACCTGTTAATAATTTTTTTAAACTTACCAGCACCTGTGTAGAGTCTGAATGGGAAATTGAGAGTCAGCAGACAACACAGAGTATAAGAACATCCCTGATGAATTAAACCAAAAGTCTACCTAATTCAAAAACCCATTTCCTGCAGTGGCCAACCAGGTACCTATGGGAAAAACACAAGGAGGGCATGGGTACAGTATCTCATTCCTACTGTTTACCTCCCCAGTTTGCCTCTGACCCTGGGGGTAATATAGCCAGCTTATTCTTTGTTGGGAGTGCAACATCCTGTCTTAGGAAAGGCCCAACCTAGAGGCGGCCAGAAAGGTAAGAGGTCCAGTTAGCAGACTAGGGTGCTGCAGAGAATCAGAACTGACAAAACAGAGAGATGGTTCACAGATCCAGGGTCTGTAAAATAAGGAAGGTCAGACACAAAGCTTGGAGGGCCATGGACAGATCACTAGGAGGGAACAACTTCCTCCAACAAACTCTCCTCTCTAGCTGAGGCCTTCTGTCTCTCTAGTTCCAGCCTACCTTCCCCAGGCTCCACCATCTTGCTGAAGAGTAGAGATTATTCAATGGGGCTAGAGATAAACATCCCAAACAAGCCTTCACCTGCTTCCCACCCCATGTGCTTCCTGTACAAGTGGACAGCCATTGAGGAGTGAGAGGTGCCTGATGTGGTGGTGTCCATACAGCAAGCACTGAGGAAACTGTCTCTAGGGATCCAGTTTGAGTGTCCCAGGGACTCATGGCTGCCACCCTCAGAGTGAATAGCAGTGCCTGTATCTCATTGCCATTGCAGGCTGTGCTGATGACCTGGATACAGTCAGCTCCTCCTCAGCTCCTGGCTACCAACCGATATCCACATTGACTTTTCCTTAAAAAGTATGTCTCTTCCATGAGTTTGTCATTACATTGTCTAACTTGGGTATTACTCCTCTACCCACATCCAAGCATCCCTCTTTCCCTTTGCCAAGGGATCAGTGTTTACATATCCCATCCCTTCATCCAACACAGCCAGGCCATAAATGTTGTGGGAGGAGAAAAAACATCTAATGTTTACCATTTGATTGAGTGGGTTTCAAAGTACCCAGAACCTGGATGCAAAGCCCCAACTGGACCAAATACAGGGCCATCTGTGCCTCCAGATCTTTGCCCAGACTGGCCTCCACAGGTACAAATAAACTCTGCCAAGCCAACAAACTCTGATGCATTTTGCGGCCCCTGCTTGTAGTTCATCACACACATCAGTGTGATGGAGAGAAAACATCCAGTCTGCTGTTAATTAAATAAGGACTGGAGCCAGATAATTTGGTTCTGAATTAAGCAGGGAACAATGATGCATCTTATGGGGACCAGCATCCTGCTCATTCACAAAACCTGGCCCTGTTTGCTTAAGCACCCATAACCTAACCGCGTTGCATCTGTATGGATATGATTGGTGCTTTTGTTGTGATGGTGCTCAATGGCACAGAATACCAGCACCTCATTTTCTGCTGTCCCTGGTAGAGAGAGTCTGCTAGCACCTCTGGCACTTTTATTATGATAAGAGTGCTGGCACCTCATTTTTTACGAAAATGAGTACGGCTGCCTTACAATGTGTATGAGAGAGAGAGTAGGCTGAGAGAGTGTGTTTGTTCCCCGAAGGAACATTAGGTGCCTGCTAATGATGGGACGAACACCCCTTGTTTTGCTTGGGGTTGGGCTTAGAAAACTGCACTGTTTCCCCACAAAGTTTTGAACATAGCATTTGCTCCTACAAGAGGCACAGATGGCCACCACCTTGGACAAATTCACAGATGATAAGGCTATCAGCCAGTGGCATGCACTCAGTGGACATGGGGAACTTGGCTAGTCCCCTAAATGTTCCTCAGGTGCCTCCTTCCCAAAGCCCAGGAAGTTTCTGCCCATCTTAGGGAGGGAGCTGTGATGCTCCTGCATGTGATATCTCTCCCCCCCCCAATTGCCCTCACAAGGCCGTAACTGTTCCCCTATGAAAAAATTTACCGCACACCACTGCTATCAGCAGTTACTAGACACAATGGCTATGTTCGTTCACCACTGCTGGAGACAGCATGCCTCTGAGTACCGGTTGTGAGGAATCAGAAATGGGGAGAGTGCTGTTGCCCTCAGGTTCTGCTTGGGGGTCCCTAAGGATCTGACTGGGCATTCTGAAAACTAGATGGGCCTTTGGCCTGACCCAGGAGTCTCTTGTGTTCTTATTGGTTTTTGGAGCCCAGTTCAAAGCCCTCCATGTCCTTAGTTACATAATCGGAAGTGCAGGGGGCTCGGAATCTGTCCCCCAACTGCCCAGCGAACACAAACCCTTTCCTACCACCATGTGATAGAGTAGCTTTTAAACCGATTGCTGGGGAGAGGAGCCAGCGAGAATTGGGGAGGTGGTTCAAAGGAAATCTCTCCTTTGGGATGAAGATGATAAAATTGATGGGAATTTAAATATGTGAGCCGTAAAACTAAGCACTGTGAGTGCTGGGTACAAAATAGCAATTCACAGAGGACAAAGCACCACAGGTCAAAATGTAGAACTTGGAAGAGATAGTGCATGCTTTTTTATTATGTTTTACATGTTGCTGGAAGCCTCCCAGAGTGGCTGGAGAAACCTGGCCAGATAGGTGGGGTGTAAATGTTGTTGTTGTTGTTGTTGTTGTTGTCATTTCATGCCAGTGTTTACACGCTAATGCTAGAAGCTGCCGAGCTAAGTTGGGTGAACTGGAGAGCTTGGTCTTAGACATAGTGGGTAGAATGGAATACCAGTGGGATACAGTTATCTCTGGATAGGAATTCTGGAAGAGGGGCGGGGAAGGCTGTAATGGAGGTTGTGTCACTGTGCACACTAATAGGTGAGCTGTACCAATCAACACAAGTACACTCTTTCACACAAACACTTGTACCTGTGTTCAGCGTGATGTCTGACCGAGCGTTTGCTTGTCTTCTTTTTGAGGTGCGCATGAGCTGGGAAATACATGTTTTGAGGGCATCACTCATTTGGATCTGTGCGCCTTTGCAGCAGAGAACAGGACTGTAATATTATCAGTGTGCTCAGGCTGCCTTAAAGTGGTGTAGCTCTCTTTCTTTGAGAGAGACAGGACTTCCTTGCAAGCAACGATGCTTGGGATCATGGCGATAGGCTGGCTTCCAAAGGCCTTCAGAAGCACCTCACTTCTCGATGCAAGAGCTAGCTTGCTGTGTTTGGCCACGGGGGCCTCCATTTTTAATTTCTGCTGTGTCAGTCTTGTTGGCAGCAATCAAACATCATCTCCAAGTCAGCAATGTATGAAGGCAGGGCCAGATCTGCAGCCAGCCTTGGCTTTCCAGTATTACGTTTCGGCAACGACCTTTAAGATGCGCTGCCATAGAATCTCCTGCCGTATTTTATTTTTATTTGATTTTTTTAAAGCTAGCGGGCCAAAAGCTTTGCTCAATTTATGAGAAAAGAGGAATAATGAACCTATCTGTGCAGAAACTATTGCTATTGCCATCTGTGAGGCTAAGGTGGGGGTACGAGTTTCTAAACGTTGAAGAACCGGTTCTTCCAAGATGATCTATTGCACCTTTATCACCATCTGGCCTTTATTGTCTCAAATGTGAGGATTTAATACCGCTAGTCTAAAACTGTTTGTATATGCTGTGAGGTTAATGAGGCTCTGTGAAGGTGAAAGGGAAAGCAACAGAAACCTTCCTGCAGGGCTGCTCGTATTTTTTTAGATCGGGAGGCTACAGGCAGGCAAAATCTGTCCTGGGTCTTTTTATAACTTGCTACAAAGTGCTTGGGTTTTCAAATCCTATTGGAAACAATAACTATTACTGCCAACTGGCTATGGACTTGCACAAAAGCCTGAATGGAGTCTAAAGATGGAGTCATCTTGGTTTTCAATTAAAACAGAAAAAGCAAGTTTCTGTCCTCTTTTTCCAGGGACACGTCCACTTTTTCATGGGCGGAGTCATCATAGCGATCCACAATTAAAAGCAGAAGTCGATGAATGTGTCCTCTTTTTTGCTCTTCACATTATGGCAACCCTAGTTTCTAGCCTGTGGGAGGACAGTTCGAAAGAGGTGTGCTATTACTCTTATTAAATAGCACCATCAACATGCATGGCAAGGGCCAAGAAGACAGGTGTGTTAACATTCTTAAACTCAACACAGGTGAGACAACAGACTGTGGACACAGTTATTTCAGGGACACGTACGTCAGCTTAGGTACAGTAAGGTTGGAAGACTAAGGAGTTGTGGTGAAGGCTTCTTGAAAAAGGTGGGTTCATTATTTAAATGGCAATGCCCCCGGTAGGCACCCCTTCTCACCTTCTCACCACTTACCCTGTTGCCCATTTGGTAGCCCTCTGCCCCTGGGCAGGATATAAGTGGAGGTCTTCTGCTCAATGTGGGCAGGTGACCAGACAGTGACGAGAAGCAAGGAGGTTCTAGGGCTTGACAAAGGGCCCTCTGCAGAACAGTGGGCAAAGGGCCCTCTGCAGAACAGTGGGCCCCAGCAGGCACCCGCTGATACCTACAAGGGATACAACTCTGCTCTAGGGCTTGGCATAGCTGGTGACCTATCCCTACGTCCTACATTCAGTTGGATAGCTCACTTGGTTAGAGCATGGTGCTGATAACGTCAAGGTTGCAGGTTCAATCCCCGTAAGGGACAGCTGCATATTCCTGCTGCATTGCAGGGAGTTGGACGAGATAATCCTCAAGGTCCCTTCCAGCTCTACAATTCTATGATCCTGATGCCAAATTCTGAGGGGAAGAATTCACACAGAGGGTTTAGAATAGGGAACACCCCCAGCTCAGGAACTGAATGCAGCCCTCCAGGCGTCTCTACACAGTCCTCAGGGCTGCTAGGCCACAGCCCTCACTGGTTCTGCTTCACATCCTGAGTGGTTTTGCCTGGCTGGATTGTGCCCCTGAGCTCCTCTTGCTTGTCTGTATGGAGGTTAGAGAAGGGTGTATGAGTGAGTGCAGAAACTGGCCTACCACATACAGAGGTAAAATTTGCATTTGTTGGTCCGCCCACTTTTGCCTCTGGCTCCACCCACCAATGGCATGTGGTCCTTGGAAAGTTATGGCCTTCAGAATGTGGTCCTCAGTCTGAAAAAGGGTTCCCCATTGATACTCCCAGGCTTACCTGGGGGCTGGGAAGGCTCACCTTATCCTGTATGGGATAAAAGTTAAGATATAGAGGTGAGGGAGGATTTTTGTAGTTTCCTCTCTCTTTTCTTCTAGTTTCTTTCTTGTTATTATTTTTTGCAGATTAATTCGTTCTTTTTATTGTGTTGTGAAAAAACTCAATAAAACTTTTTTTTAAAAAAAGAAAGAAAAATTTTCCCCATCCATAATTTAGACTAAAGCAGGCAAGCTCAACAGCTGAACACGGTAGAATCATATATGTGCAGAAAGCCACAAAAGTTTCATCAACAGGCTATGTTGCTCCAGTGGAGAAACTACCAAAATAATGTATACATAGATTTTCATCTGTGTATGTTCCCACTGCAAAAGGAGGGAAAGGCGTTTTTGCCAATTTCGTTTTCTGCCAAAGTCCCTCTTCTGCTGTGGCACTGTGCTGAACCACGTGGGAAGTGGTGCAAGGGCTACAGCAAGAATTATTTTTACAAATGTTCCTTCTCCTCCCACCACTGGAAGTCTCCTCTGACTCAAGCACCTTTCCTTGAGCGGAAGGACCAAAGCCATTGCTTTCATCATGAATCGTTCAGGTGTACCCGTTCCTGCCTCTAGCAGAAACATTCCTGCGCTTCTATAACCCAGATGGAGTCTTCTGAAACTGGAGTCAATATTAAGAATTATCCCACAGCGTGGGCTGCTGCAATGCTACAACAAGGGAACAGCAAATTATAGGGCAACCTCTTTATTTATTCCACCATGCGCATTTCATTCCCTTACACAGTAAATCTTCATGCGCTGGGCTGTCAAATACATGTTTGAACTGTAAGGCAGTGGGCTGAGGAATACAGTCGGCGTTTTGAGCAAGAACAGTTGGTGTGCTCCTTTCTCCCTCTTTTTCTTTATCAGTGTTGGCATGGCTATGATGCAGAGTTAGGATTTGGTCTTCCAGTCCACTGTAAAAGCCATTCACACGTTACAGGTCAACAGGCCAGGGTTTATCATCATTCGGTGTATGCCTAAGCTGTAGCCAAGCTTGCCTTTTGGAGTGAGTATACCTGTGTACCTATGCAATTGTGTGTGTGTTTAAAAACTTGTATTTATCTCAGACAAACAGTGCATTGTGACATTTCCTCCTGAGCTGCAACTGAAGCATGGGCAGCCAGGGAAGCTGGTTTAGTGAATGCCTAAGATAGGCACATTTGCTGGTTTTCTTTTTAAGGGAAGAGCTTACTTTTACCATGAAACAAACAAGCAAAAACCTTCCCATGCTGATTTCTTTAAACATAAAGAGACGTCACTAAAAAGATCAAACTAAAAAGAATATCAGTTGGCTGTAGGGCATCCTGCCTACCTTCCCACACTTACAGAAAAGCCCAGCAGAGACTTCCAAATGATTTTCAGGAAATTTGGGTTCCCAGGAATTCTGCAAAGTGCAGACCACCAGAGCAACAATTTGCAGAATGAAAGGGAAGGCACCCATAATCACCCCTTGGCCACCTTGGAAGTCAGGTAAGCACAACAAAAGCAGCAGTGATTCCACTACCACAGGGCTATTGCAATAGCCAGAGAATTATATAATAATAATAATAATAATAATAATAATAATAATAATAATAATAATTTATTCATACCCTGCCCATCTGGCTGGGTTTCCCCAGCCACTCTGTGGCTCCACCCTACCAGGTGAGCTTCTCCAGATTTCAGCAAGACAGTTGGTTAGAGCACAGTGCTGATAATGCCAAGGTTGCAGGTTCTACCTCCGTATGGGATGGCTGCATATTCCTGCATTGCAGGGGGTTGGACTAGATGACCTGTAGATCCCCTTCCAACTCTACAGTTCTATCATTCTATGGTTCTCTCCCCTTTGATAATATGCAAGTGCAATTTCTTTGCTCATAAGGTGCTCATAAGCACAGCAGTACATTAAACCTATAGAAGTTCCAAGTTTCAGTGCTGAACCTGTTGTTCCATGGCCATGGGGACATTCCTCAGTAGTAGGTCATCTGCCTTGCATGGATCTCCAGTTAGCAGTGGAAATATCCCTTGTCAGAAACTCCATAGATCCTCAATAGGCAATACTGAGCTAGAACCAGTGGTTTGACTTGGTATTAAGTTCCTATGCTCTTGTGTTCAAAGGCTTCTTTATTTCAGCTACAGTACTCTTGTTGTCCTTGTCTGCAGAACAAGGAATTCCAGAGTGGTTTTCCCCCACCCGCACTGACAATTTGGGGTCACGTATTGGTCACAACCCTATAATCCTGACTGACAATCATGTGACAAAAAAGGTGAGTCAGAAGCCCTTGATCCTGGCAGACGTTCTGTCCCACTTCAAGCTCTGATCTAACATGGAAATAAAACAGAAGCTGAATGTGAGGATTCCTTATTCCATGATTGTTTAAACGGGCAAGGAAAGAATGGGAGAGAGGGGGAGAAATTACAAAGCAATTTTCTGCCAAAACCCCCGGGAATTTTATCTTTATGCAGAAACTGCCTTAAATATACATAGGCCATTATGCTGCTCACAGATTCTTATTTACAGCTACTGAAATATTTCCAAATACACCCCAGAACTCTAATTTCCATTTTATCGCCATTCAGGAGCATGTTAATGGGTTTCAGACAATTATCACCTTGTTTTCTCAATAGTGTTCTGGACCTGCATCAGACTCAAGCTTCTTATCCTTTCTTTTAAGACCTTTTTAAGTCCACTCTTGTTTCTGTTCATGATACTGCCCTCTGCTGACACAAGGATGCCCCATTTATAAGAACGTTTCAGTTCATAATATCTGAGAACTTGGCTCACTTGATCCAAGCATCTGCAAGGGCAGCAGCTTGAGTGCTGGTATAGCTCAGTGCTGGTATAGCTCAGAGTTGGAGAACCTCTGGCCCTCCAGATGTTTCTGGATTTCAATGCCCATCAGCCTCAGCCAGCACGGCCAACAGTCAGGGATGATGGGAGCTTGGAATCCAACAACATGTGGAGAGCCATAGGTTACCCATCCTGGCATTAAAAGAAGCTAGTATTATATCTACCAGCTATCTGATGGGAATGTCTGCAAGGGACACTGAATCCAGCTTCACAGGCTCCTAATCAAATAGCCAATTTGTAGGATTCCAGTTTTTGCCTCTGTAAGTTCACAGAAGTCTAAAATGTATGTGTGACATACGAAAAGTGTATAGTTTTAAGGTGGGGGATTCTTAAAAGAATAATAGAATCGTAGAATTGTAGAGCTGGAGGGGAACTCAAGGGTCATCCAGTCCAACCCCCTGCAAAGCAGGAATCTCAGCTAAAGCATCCAAGACAGATGGCTATCCAACCTCTGCTTGAAAGCCTCCAAGGAAGGAGAGTCCACAACCTCCCGAGGGAGTGTGTTCCACTGTTGAACAGCTCTTACTGTCAGAAAGTTATTCCTGATGTTTAGTTGGAAGCATCTTACCTGTAACTTGAAGCCATTGGTTCAAGTCCAGCAGGAGAAAACAAGCTTTCTAAATCTTCCATGTCACAGCCCTTGAAATATTTGAAGATGACAATCATATCTCTTCTCAGTCTCCTCTTTTCCAGGCTAATTATACCCAGCTCCTTCAACCGTTCCTCATAGGGCTTGGTTTCCAGACCCTTGATCATCTGTGTGACATTCTGATTGGGTGGGTCTCAGTAGACACTATTGTCTGCTGGCCATCCTGGCCAAGGCTGATGGGAGTTGGGAGTCCCACAACATCTGGAGGGCACCAGGCTCCCCACCTCTGCTATACTCTTCTTGAAGAGTTGTCCAGACCAAGTGCAGAGTCATTTAAAAAGAGAGCAGGGACCCTGAAGTCAACTGCACAGCAGACTAAGGAGGCACACGCAGATCTCTTGGTCACAGTCTTCCCTGTTATGGTGAGATATACTGTATTTCTGTTTAAAGCGCAGGCATCCCCCCACTTATGCGTGGGTCAACTCGTGAGTGACTGTGTAGACTGTGGTAGTGGGAAATAGATGAATTGATTCAAACCAGGAAGTGGCAGGAGAGAGCTGGAGAATACTTGTGGCTTGCGAGCCAGAGCCTGAAGAGGACTTCAGTGAGGGCGGAGAAGAGACTGGAGGAACAGTGGGGCTTTGTTTGGGCTACTCGGCCTCCCTGCCTAGCAGCTGGTGCTTGTGGTAGTGCAGCAGCAGCAGCCATTTTCCTGCGCATCTTCCAGCTGGCCCTGGAACTTTAACTCTAGTTGAAAAGAAAGATGTGTGGGGAGAGAGGGGGGGGGACAGGTGTTTAGAGTCTTTTTAGAGGGTACTCCCCACTTACATACAAGGGCCCAGAATGTAGCCCCTGTGTAAGTTGGGTGACACCTGTATAGTAATTATTTTGAGTTTTGCATCTCTGCATATAAAACAGCACATGCACATTTTATGTCCTCTTCCGACCTCTTTTTTGGGGGTGGTGCTTTTTGGTGATGCATAAGCAGTCACCCCAGCATCAACTAAGCTTTGCGTCATTCTGGGATTTCACATATCTCAAGTGTAGCATACCACCATGTCTCAGGCATTTTGCCTTGCAAGATTGTTGTGAAGGGAAGATGAGGGACATTGCATAAGAAAAAAATGTTATTGCAACCTTCCCGCAACTGGTTTCTCCTCCAGGTCCTTTGGACTGCCACCCCCAGCAGTCCTGGCTAGCACAGCCATTGGTCAGGGATGATGGGATTTGTAGTCTAAAACATCTGGAGGGGGAGCAAGCTATGGGAGGCTGAGTTAGAGAACTGACAAAATACCTGGAAGCTATTTCTATTCCTGTTTAACGATCTGAGGCATGAGTGCATACAGACACACTTCGTTCTCTCCTTTTCCATTTTCATCTTACTGTGTTGCATTTCTATCAGTGAGATTGTTTTAAGATAATCATCCTCCCCCCAGGTCCACGTTTCCCCCTGTCATTCTGAATTTTATAGGGCTCTTTTGTTGCACCGAGTAACCCACACTGAGCTCTGAATCACTGGGAAATTTAATCATTTTTTTGTTGTTTATGTTCATCTTCCCAGTAACAAGCAAAATCCATCTTAAAAAGTCTCCAGTGTTTTGCCCTCTGGGAGTTATTTTAGAATTCTTCCTGGCCTTATAAATCCAAACCTCTAAACCTGATAACATAGGAATTGACTTCACAAGGTAGCAATTTCATATAAGTAGCTGTCACAAAAGGGATGTTGACTTCATCGTGGTGGCCATGTGAGATGGTATAGGATGTATGGATCACCTAAACCAGTGGTTCCCAACCTTTTTTTTGGCCATGCCCCACCTAAGCATCTCTAAAATCCTGATGCCCCCTCCTCGTGACATATAATTCTTAGTATTCAAAAAGTGAACTCCTATTCATGTGGAGGAAGCCTAAAAAACTTGGTGTAACTCATTCTCAAATTGCCCCCCTTTAAAATCAAATTGCCCCCCTGTGGGGTGTGTGCCCCACATTGGGAACCACGGGCCTAAACCCTTATGGTGCCCCTCTTGGCCTCCTGACTTTTAAACTCATTATCTGTGTCTTGATCATCTGTACTAGCAATACATGATGAAGCCCTGTGGCCAACTCACACAATACATTCTCCTCCCCGCTCCCTGTGAACAGTCTCAAAACTAGGACTGAGCCCAGTCCTAGTTTTTCATAAAAATACACACATTTGCTTCAAATTTTGTGAGGATGGGAGTAAAATGGAGGGCATCTTCCATCAATTTTTCCCAAGGAGGTGTCAAAGGACAGGTTGGAGATGAAACTCACCGTTGCCATTCCTGACCTCCTTCCAGTGGCACTTCCTGGCACCACCATCTCTTCCCCCACCCAGGAGTGCCAACTCAGGGGTGTTTTGAGGGCCCCTGATACTTTGGGGGAGCTGGGACCCTCAATGTTCACTACCATCAGGAGGTGAAGGAGGCCGACTGTGGAGCTTAGCATGGCTTCAGTGGCCAGCTCCACCTTCTTCCCCTGCCATGGAGTGCAAGAGAGGAGGAGCTTCCAGCCACTGCATTCGGCTCCATCTTCGAGCCCCTGCTGAAACTTCATGTGATGTCATGCTACGCACATGTGATGTCACACATGCAACATCATGCAGTGTCGCTTGCACAACCCAGCCCCCTCAATCTTTGGCGCAAGTTGTCCCAATTAAAAAAAACAAACAAAACTCTTAGAACTGCTTTGCTGGCTGTGACTGATTGGAGCTGTAGTCTAAAACATCTGGAGGGCACCAGGTTGCTGGGTGCTATGTGCTATGTGAGGATGCAGGGATACCCTGGAGAAGATTTGTGATCGTCCATCACTAACTGTCACAACAAAACTACTTGGGAGGAGGCATGGTGATTGCCAGTTGGGTGCTGCTTAAGCAACCTTGCACACTGACTCACACATTTTGTCCCCTGGCTGTGAAGATGACCCAACTCCTGCGGGTTGGGAAAACTTGGGAGGGGTGTGCTTGAGGACAGTGTTAGTCTTTGTCAGGCACATGGCTGCATAAAGGTAAAGATAAAGGGACCCCTAACCGTTAGGTCCAGTCGCGGACGACTCTGGGGTTGCAGCGCTCATCTCACTTTACTGGCTGAGGGAGCCGGCGTACAGCTTCTGGGTCATGTGGCCAGCATGACTAAGCTGCTTCTGGCGAACCAGAGCAGCGCACGGAAACGCCGTTTACCTTCCCGCCGGAGCGGTACCTATTTATCTACTTGCACTCTGACGTGCTTTCGAACTGCTAGGTTGGCAGGAGCAGGGACCGAACAACGGGAGCTCACCCCGTCGCCAGGATTCGAACCGCCGACCTTCTGATCGGCAAGTACTAGGCTCTGTGGTTTAGACCACAGCGCCGCCAGCGTCCCACACATGGCGGCATAGATGATGGTAAATCTGTGCATTCTGTAAACAGGGATTTTACAACACTATGTGTTCATAGGAACATATGTTGCTGCTTCTGCAAGTCAGGCCACTGGTCCAGTCTTGTCTCTACTGAGTGGCAGTGCTTCTTTGGGGTTTCAGGCCTGGGACATTGCCCGCTCTATTTGGAGATACCTGGGACTGAGCAGAGAACCTTCTATAGGAGAGGCATTTGCTCCAGCTCTACCACTGAGTTACGGCCCTTCCCTCAGCAGAGCATGTCCCTAAAGTTTAGGGTTGTTGTTTTAATTTCAGTGTTTGATGAGGTCTATCCAATTGCCTTTTGTAACTCCTATACTCTTCTGAGCAGTGCCTGCAGCTGCTCCTTCCTACAATGAGACAGCCGATCCCGGCTTGCATAATTCATGATTACAAGTTGTACACTCTTGATGATAAAAGGACTTGATGTTTATTTGACACCCCCTTGCAAGTGCATCAAATGGATTTTTCAAAGGTACGTAAATAGCCACTGAAAAGGGAGGTAAAAGGGGATCCAGACTATACATTCTGTCATCCCTTTGCCTGAAGGCTGGGGGGTGCGGAATGCATACAGTATATTAAAACTTGGAGGAGGAAGGAGTCGGGAAGAAACCCTTCTGTTCCGTGGCGATTTCCAAGAGTCTATATTGAAGCCGTGGTTGTGGAAAGGAAGTTCAGGCTAGGCTAGGGGGCTGATGTGACAACAGGAAATGCCGCTTCAAAAGCCAACCAAGATAATGACTTAGAAGGTGTCCTTGGCCAAGTCATTCCTCATCAGCTTCATTTCCTCATCCAAGAAACAGGAGTAGAAGAATAATCTCGCAAGTTTATGGGGAAGGATAAGCAACTCAATTATTTTTATGGCCTAAAAATCCTGCCTTGATGAGTAATTTGCTAGAAACCAGTGATGCCCCAAGGAATAGCAGGAAGAAACACTAATGATCATTAATAAGGGTGAGGTTTCCGCATAACCAATAATACAGTTAAAAATAATGCCCCCCATCGTTGATTTTCTTTGGGTTATCCGTAAAGTGTTGCCATGGAGAGTGAGGCTACATAACAGCATGCCTGCTAACTGTGCTCCATTTACTGCCTTAAAAAAAGTCCTTAATTGAGCACCCATTTTAACTTCACTGACTTCATTTGGTGAATTCTGATGAATCCCAAGTTAAGAGCTGGTTCACTCACTCTTGCATTCTGTCCCTGGAGTCAGTGGTCTGGAAGAACCATATGACTTCTTATTGCCGTGACATAAGAAAATAACAAGTCATAGGTTCAAAGGGCACTGTGGGGCTGCAGCCCCTGCCTCTCAGGTAGAACAGCATGGCAAGGTTGGCCCCATCTATTGGCTGATGAAGGTTCAGATGTTCCAGTCCTTGCTTTCTCTCCCAGTTCTGCTTTCCTTTTTGTATCCGGAACCTACAGGCAGAGACTGCCTTATCTTTCTATGTTAGCTTCACGTCGATGCCTGGAAAAGGTTCGAGGGCAGATCGTCAAGCAGTCCATCTGGGAGCATTTTGAAAAGAACACGGTGATTACAAAGAGCCAGCATGGGTTTCTTAGGAACAAATCATGCTGAACTAACCTCATCTCCTTTCTGGATAGAGTAACTAGCATGGTAGCTCAGGCAAATACTGGAGCTTTCAGAACGGTTTGCCTTTGGTTCAACACAGACCAGTACTCTAACCACTACACCAGACCCACACCAGTCACTTTATCTTCTGGGGAATTTGTATATTAAAAAAGTAAGTGTGTGTGTGTTGTAACACAATGGCTAAGCACATGTTTCCTAAATGTATCACTCCTTCTGCTGGGAACCACCCGCTTTATTATGGAGACTAGTTTCTCTTTCTTATTGAGATTGCTTTGTGAAGTGATACACATTTCTGGTCCCCAGGACTAATGTCTGAACATCAGAGTCCACCCACCACCCCAAGCACACAGCGGCTGGTTATCCCTGCTCTATGCAATGTTTTCACTAATTATCTTTCCCTAACCCTGGTATCAGTGCCACGTCCCTTGCAAAAGGGAAGGGAGGGAAGAATGTGTACACAAACTTGTTTGGATTAAAGTAATTTTGCTCTCTAAAAAAGGTGCTCATTATCCAGGGTCGGGCTGCCTTGAAGGTGACAACCTGGTAGCAGAGGGAAATTGGCCACATGTTACAAACCGCCACTGCTTGGCTTTTGCGGGTCTAATTGCTCATCTGCAGGAGTGGTCGAGGCCTGTGCCTATGGAGTAAGTGATCGAGTCAGAGGGAATTTAAATAGTTTGGCTTTCAAGCTGACAAATAACTGCAGCTGCCCAAACAGGAGTAATTCAGAAGGGGTTGGTTTTTCCTCAATACTGGAACATAACACTCATTAGGCAACGATAAGAGGGACAGTTACAAACATTTGTTTAGGCCACACAAATTCCTTTTCTTTTCTTCCCCCCAGCCCCGCCATGCCATGCTAGAACTGAAGCACTGGAATTATTACCCGGGATCTTTTATTTTTTGGTATGGTCTCAGATATATTTCTGCTTTGAGGCTGTTAACATCATCATAGCTCTCACTAAGCAATGTGGGGAGGGGGGGCAGGTCAGTGAGTCATTACCCCTCAGATGGATTAGTGGACTTGAAACATTTTTATAATGCTTTGTGATCCTTTTTATGAAGCACAAGCCCCATCAATAGCCATCACACGATCCCTGTGGGGGGAGGAGGAGGGGAAGACTTCCATTAGAGAGCCCAAATGTCCTAGTTGTTGTTGTTGTTGTTTGGAGAGGAAGGGACAGAAACAGGGTGATCAAAGGCAGCCCAAGGTGGTATTGCTGCTTGAGACAGAGCAGTAAATGGGATCCCTCTTCTCCGAGTCAAGGTATAGTGGTACCTCAGGTTACATACGCTTCAGGTTACATACACTTCAGGTTACAGACTCTGCTAACCCAGAAATATTACCTCAGGTTAAGAACTTTGCTTCAGGATAAGAACAGAAATCATGCCCCGGCGGCGCGGCGGCAGCAGGAGGCCCCATTAGCTAAAGTGGTGCTTCAGGTTAAGAACAGTTTCAGGTTAAGAACAGACTTCCGGAACGAATTAAGTAGTTAACCCGAGGTACCACTGTACATGGCGCTCAAGACAGGTCAAGTTATTTTGGCACATGAAACAAGGGGATCCCACAGGTCTCTCTCCCTCTCTGGCAGTAAAAATGCAAGAACAGAGATCAAAATAATTTGAATGGCCACTTATGCATTTCCCCCAAAGAGATAAATGAATGACGGAATAGAGGACAAAAAGAGGACACAGATTTGCACAAAGTTTACATATGTGGCTTTATATGTACTACGTTTAGAAATATTTGCTATAATTTAAATGCATCTCACCGTGGTGGGGAAGTCTGTGACCAGCTTACCTGGAGGCCTGCTCATTCTGCTGTTTGGGTTTCTGATTTTCCTTCTTATGATCTTTAAACTGGGCCTGGACTGGAGAGTCCTTCCAATGGAAGACTGCTCTCTGTAAAATAGGCACATGGCCACCTTATAATGAGCCAACCATTTGTTGCCATTTCAGGAGGCCCAAACATCAGCTGTCTGAGGTGGCTGCCTCACAGAGCAATCCAACTCACCTCCCCTCTCCATTGAGCATGCTGGAGGGGGTTTGCAAGGGGAAGACACATCCCTCTGCTGTCAGGGAATGCTCTAAATCTGAAGGTTGGGAAATGCAGCCGCAGACAGATCAGTTCCTCTCAGATGGGGAGGGGGAATATTTGCCTCCCCTGCCTCCAGTGTTTTCAGAAGCGGAGAGAGAGGCAGACAGAGACACAGAAACTGCACAGATTAGGGAAGAGTTACCCAGTTATGAGATAATGGCAAGAGATACAGAAGGGAGGGGACAGCTGGGAGACACATCAGTTGAGAGTGCGGGGGGAAACCCCTCCCCACGGACTTGGAGGTCCGAACGTATCAGAGAACAAAAGAGACAAAGAAGGGGAGGAACTTCCCATTGGCACACTCCTTTCTGCGAAAGTCGGAAGTCGGATTCAGAGTAAGCAACTGATCTCCTTGCAGAGGGTTGTCTGTGCTTGCAACATGATGCTGTAATAAAAAGACTATAAATCTATCAAATGCTCATTCTTATCTGTGAGCTACCGAAGGGAGAGGGGAAGTCCCAGGCTTGACATCTGCCAAGCCTTGCTGGCCTCCTCCATTGCTGGGTAAGCTCCACCAGCAGAAAGCACCATGGTACACCTGCCCAAACAGCAGGTGAGCAGAAACCAGTGGCATCCCTGCTGGTGGCAGCTGGCAGAAATAAGGTGGGCACAGGTCTGGGACAGTACAGGATCACCCTCCTGTTGTGATGTGGTGACAAACTGGGCCTCTTCGCTGAGCATTCTTTAGTGTCTCAATTACTACTGGCCGGTGTGAGCTTTGCCACTCCACCAAGCCCTGCCACTGCAAGCCAGGGCTTTGAATTGCCCCTTCATTCTAACTATGGTGGTACCTCGGGTTACAGACGCTTCAGGTTACAAACACTTCAGGTTACAGACTCCGCTAACCCATAAATAGTACCTCAGGTTAAGAACTTTACCTCAGGATGAGAACAGAAATCGCGCGGCGGCGGGAGGCCCCATTAGCTAAACTGGTACCTCAGGTTAAGAATGGTTTCAGGTTAAGAACGGACCTCTGGAACAAATTAAGTTCTTAACCCAAGGTACCACTGTAATGGTAAGGTTGGGCCTGTGAATAAAATAGGGCAAAGAGATTGGCTTTATTTGGGTAACTACATCCCCATTCCTTTTTCCAGTTCTATTGCATCTGCCAGCTCATTGGTAATAGTTACGGTGGAAGAGAAACACCCTAACCTCTGCTGCCCTTCAATATTCGCTACAGGGACAAGGTTTCATAGAATCATAGTGTGGTAGAGTTGGAAGGGACCCTGAAGATCATCAGGTCTAACCCCCTGCAATGCAGAAATATCAAACCTGCAAGAAATGTGTGTGCCCCTTATGGGGACCCAAGAGTCTCATGCTCCACTGACTGAGCTAGCTGGGTTGCTCAGCAAATAGGCGACAGTCATGTATTCAACCAGTCTGTGTTGCAAGCCCTTGCCACTGAAAAAAAGCACATCATGAACTATCAAATTATAGTTGGTGCTGTCATTCATCTCTCTGAATTTGGGAAGCTGGTGGCAATGATCCATTACTACAGATCCTGCTCCGAGACAACATCAGGCAGTTTCCTAATGATGGGAGGTGATAAAGTCTACCCCCATGTTTACCGTCACCTCGGTTGTGTGTACAAATTTGGCAATGCCATCTGGAACATCTGAAGAGCCTGAGCAGAGAGTGAAGAAACCAATGCTTCTTCTGTGACTCATTAGACCGGCACTTCAGCATGAAAATCATATCCCTGTCTGGATGTGTCATCTAGAGGGGTTATTATTTGTCAGTGGCTACTGCTGGGGGGGGGGGGGAGAGAAATCAGAACATCTTTAAAATGCTTTTTGTGTGCTCACACTCAGAGTTAAATAGTGGAGAGCTGCTTCAAGTTAATTAAACCAGCTTCCTTGAACCCATTGGCATATTTCAAATGTTGAGAGAGTGTTGAGGGTTCCACTTACAAAATGGCTGCCATGGGGGGGGGGGGGGAGGCCCAGCATAACACAAAATGGCTACCATGGAGAACATGACATAGCATAAAATTAGAGAGACAGCCACCCCTGACATTGTTTAGGACAATGGTTGGTGCTGAATTCTAGTAGGTTGACAGAACAACAAAGAGCACTCCAGTCCCTATAATTTATTAAGTATAAATTATTTATTCTGTACACCATCCTGCTCATCTCCAGCCCCATACTGCTCAACCGTCCTGAGGATCCCAGAATGTCCCATTTTTTGGTCTGGTGCTCTGGCATGAGTCAGCTCTGGCATGCTGGAGCAAAAGGTGCTCGTTTTGGGGTCTCACACTCTTTTGCAAGTGAGCTGGCTCCTGCGAAAGCTCAGGACCAAAAAGAAAATACGAGCATCCCAATTTGGATCCACTGGATGTTGGTGGGTATGCAGCTCCACATATCCATCTATGCTTCATTCACTGCATCTCATTTATAGATTGTGTTAATTGGTGGCACAGTTCACAACACAATTGGATTGAAGCCATTTCTTAGATTTAAATTTTTTATTGAACTGTTTTTCTTCTCCCAAAGATAAAGGGTTATAGCTACAAAGAAGATCTACAATTAAAAATATACACCTAAATATGGGGCAGGGGGCAGCAATGAACAAATGTAAAGATAATGACTGCATAGTAAAGAGCTACTTTTCTCATTAAAGCATTTTCCGTTAAGAAAGGGGACACGGAAAAGAGTAATGGTATTACATTAACTACAGAAGATTAAAAATACAAATTTTATTTAAGGCAACACACACTTGCGTCCATATAAGAGGGAACCAGACTGCTATTGTATTCAGAGTTGTATTCCTTGCCTGCCCAGCTTGCTCAGTTTCCAAATTTTCTCCATCCATTGATTTTTTCACAGACAAGCAATACAGATATTGGCAGCTGTGTAAAGATGTTGCAGCAGTGACCCATGAAATTAGGCAGGATTGTCTTTAGCGAAGAAGCCAAGGATTTAGGGCCGACACTAGGCCTTGGGTGCAACATTTGCTGATAGAAATCAACCACTCGGTCCCAAAGTACTTATTGAACAGTAGGCAAAGACAGGAAAAAAATAGCCTCTTTGGCTTCACGCTTTCTATCACAAAAGGCCATAGTTTGAATGAATTAAGTGAAATTTTGCTAGGTTGCGTTCCACCTACCAAGAATCTTATACTGAAATTCATTGGTCTTAGAATAGTTGGAAAGCTCGTCACTGGCAAAAGCATCTGCAAAAGCAGGAGTTTGTATCTTTGCCATTCATCATGACCTTCCATTTTCCATCTTCCCATCTTCCAATGAGATGAGTTGTTCTAAAAATTTATGACCTCTATAGGTTCAATGGCCATGGGCATTCAGTATGTCCCAGAAGCTCGCAGGTCCTTGTCAGCAAACTTCCTTCCTTCCATGACGATGCCAAAATCACTTTCTTATTTTGTGGTGCCCCCATTTCATCTCCAAACTGATAGTGCAACAGCCAAACTGTTGGTCATTGTAAATAAAGTTTCCTCCAGTTTGGTTATTTTTTAAAAGTCCCAATATTTGCTCTTTGTTCACAAAGCCTTTGAGTTTGAGTGTCATGAGGTGGTGAGGCTGGTCAGGGCCAGTTTAAAAGCACTGAAAAAATTATGGTGCCCACCTGTATAGAATTCAAAATAAAAACAATACTAAACTGTAAAATAAAAAAATGAAACAAAACAAAACATAGATTTATTGCAAGACATGGTAATATCTGCTTTCCTCGCATTATTTCAATCCACATTCACAGGACACTCCCTGTTTTAAGTAGAGTCAGTATTAAAAAGAGAACAGAAAAATGGGGGAAGAGTCAGTAGTGCAGTGTAAGGAAGTCCAACCAAGTTCTGATTTTCCCCATGATGCCTACTTTGGTGCTCTTTATGTCAATTTTTAAAAAATAAATCCCTCTCTTATTGCTGGTTTTTTTGCTAGTGCCCTATGTAAGCACTTGCATGGTCTATTGAGTAAACCAGCACTGAGTGTGGTTGCCCTTTTCTCACAGGAAATTTGGAATTGTGACGCTCTTTCCCACTTCCTATTTCAGTTCTACATGCTTTTCAGCTCTACTAGATCCAGTGTGTACCCAGGTCCCTTCCAAAGTGAAGTGCGCACTGAAGTGTAGGTGGGTTCCCACGAGCCAAGACACAGTGATAACAGCAAGAACCTTTACTGAACTAACAGAACTGGACAACAAGGGCAAACCAACTGCTTATATACGTTTCTGAAGGCCTGGGCCACTCCCACGCCCAACATGATTGGCTGTCTAAACTTCCTAGCTGCGAATCATAACTCAGAGTTTAAGGGCCTATGACAGAGGCCCTGCAATGTTCTGTGATTGGATATCATGTATCAAATCAGAACACAGGGGCTCAGAATCCTTAATCCAGACTCAGGCTCAGGCAAACACAGACCACTGAATACACAACACACATGTTCACATTTTCTTTCTATCTTAGAAGTGGGGGGCACTGATCCGGGTGAAGAGGGTGTAAAGCTACCAGATAGAGGGGTGCAAAACTCACTGAAAAATCCAAATGCCCATAGCCCTAAATAGTTTGGTAACCCCTTGTCTTAACTTGCTGTTCTATTTCTGAAAAGTGGCAGTTTTTAGCTTGGGTTATTTCTAAAAAAAAGGGTCAACAATTTGTTTGTGTTCGGATTTTCACTTCTTCAAATATGGCAACGCTAGCCTATTGCTATTCCTCAAGAAATTTCTGCCTCTCTAGAAACGAATTTTCCCTGTAGTGTTTGGAAGATGGGCATAGCCCCTCTTCTGTTTTGCCTGTGAAGGTCAAGATTAAAAGCAAATCTGTGTATTTCTACCCAGGAAGCGAATTGCGAGAGGTAGGCATGTTTTTCTTGACACCAAAGTCTAGAAGAGAAGGGCACGCCTCAGCCCACACAGGTTCAGCTCAAAATATTTTGCTGCCTGAGGCAAAATCCAAGATGGCTCCCTCCTCTTTTACATGCAGAGGCTAGCAACTGGGCAAGCGGTTGATTCTTACTTGGTGACAAGATAGTGTCTTCTGCAGTACCTGAGGATATCAGCCTAGATGGGGAAAGAGCAAGGCAGACCATGTAACATACATAGCTCTTTCCTCAAACATCTGCAGCCTGAAATAGTTATCAGTCCTGAGCCCCCAGAGCTAGCAGTGAGTATATACGTTGCCATATTTCACCCTCTTTCTAAAAAGAAAACAAACCTAGCTTTGAATCATGGCTCCTTGAGCTCAGAAGCTATTAAAAAGTTATGACCAAGCCGAGTCACCAGGTAGGTTTTTCTAAGTACTTAAAAAGACTAATTCTCCATCCTTTCTCCCTGTAGGGGATGGATTCTCGGGACTCATGCAGATAATGGCCCCTAAGTGCATAACAAACTCTGAAGCACATGCAAGAGCTTTCATCTCAAAGTGAATTCTAAAAATAGCTGAAAATTCTCAGGCTTAAAAACATGTGAAAGAGAGAGAGAGAGAGAGAGAGAGAGAGAGAGAGAGAGAGGTTGCTTTGCATCAGTCAATCACCTTCTCCAGCATTAGTGTGGACCTCAGAAATACACAACACCAGTTGGTGTGTACAGAACTCTGATGTGCACACACTCATCTTGTTCACTAGAGGTTCCAGTATATTATTTTTTTGAAAGAAAGAAAGAAAGAAAGAAAGAAAGAAAGAAAGAAAGAAAATATGTAAGGCGGAAACACAGTTTTGCAGTGTAAACTTCAAAAACATTCTCATATGGCAGGCTTATTTGTTTATAGTATATTACCAGCAGGTGGCAGCTTACAATAAAAAGAGTAACAATATAAAACAGTGCACAACAATACTAAACCCACACACAAACACACAAATCAACAGTCAAAAAGCAAAGCAGTCCCCCCAAAATCAACAACCTCAATTAGCAGCTTCTGTAAAACAGTGGGAAGGCAGTCGAAGGGGGCAGGAATTCAATTAAAATTAAAAGGCATAAGAGAGAGAGAGAGAGAGAGAGAGAGAGAGAGAGAGAGAGAGAAGAACAGGCTTTGTCTGTCACCTAAAAGATAACAAAGGAAATGCAGGCACACCTGTCTAGAGAAGGAGATAGATGGTTTGGGCATCACCAAAGACCTGCTTTCCAGTAGGCATCTGCTTGAGCTTTGAAGGCAGGGGCAGCTGGAAAAGGCCCTCTAAAGATTTTAGTTGATGATAGGCAGTTTCATGAAAGCGGCCACCTATTCAGAGGTGGTGGGTGGTCCAAGGCCTTTAAATTGCAAACTTCTTTCATATTTGTTGCCTTGAAACTACACTGCAGTGATTTACCATTCCTTCTGCATCTGCTACCTTCTTAAGTTACCAAATGGAACTGTGCCTCCAGAGTGCATTCTCCTTCCCACATAGCCATTGTCACATTATTCATTCAGGAAATTACATAGCATTAGGACCTAGGTCAGTGAGTCATTGCCAGGGTGGAGCTGCAACCAAGACTGATAAATCTTTTACCATTGTTGCCTTCCTTTCCCCAGCCCTCAGCCGAGTTCGCCCAATGCACTATTTTCCCATGTACACACATTTCTCAGGGTCCCTTTTCAACACTGAAGCGACTCTCCTATGAAATCCATAGGAAGGTTCCTCCTGTAGAATCTGAGTCAAGAGTTAAGAATTGCTGCTGGTTATACAGAGCACCAGAGGGTTCACCTGCATTTATCAACAGACAAGATGCTCCCTCCTGATCAGCACAGATCTCTACATCATGGGTAGGCAAACTAAGGCCCGGGGGCCGGATCCGGCCCAATTGCCTTCTAAATCCGGCCCTCGGACAGTCTTGGAATCAGCGTGTTTTTACATGAGTAGAATGTGCCCTTTTATTTAAAATGCATCTCTGGGTTATTTGTGGGGCCTGCCTGGTGTTTTTACATGAGTAGATTTAAAATGCATCTCTGGATTATTTGTGGGGCATAGGAATTTGTTCTTCTTATTTTTCCCCCAAAATATAGTCTGGCTCCCCCACGAGGTCTGAGGGACAGTGGACCGGCCCCCTGCTGAAAAAGTTTGCTGACCTCTGCACATGAATAGGATTTCAGGATCTGGGGTAGCCTACATGAGTAGAGGTCTATGTGCATAGACTTCCTCATCTTAGATGTCCATGCCAGCACATAGACAACAGGTGCAAGGAAGCTGCACATCATTTTGGGTGGAGCCAGATATGCAGCGTCTCACAGCTGTCTTAATCATGCATAAGCAAGCATGGAAGAGAACATAGGAGCATCAGAAGAGTGGCCCATTTAATTCAGCACCTTGTTTTCACAGTAGCCAACCAGGTACCTGTGGGAAACCCAAAAGCAGGATTCATGCACAAGAGCACTCCCCCC
Source organism: Podarcis pityusensis (assembly GCF_964106645.2). Taxonomy (NCBI): domain Eukaryota; kingdom Metazoa; phylum Chordata; class Lepidosauria; order Squamata; family Lacertidae; genus Podarcis; species Podarcis pityusensis. The sequence continues at coordinate 102,888,446 of NC_138029.1, forward strand.
CCCCCGTGTGGTTGTCTCTTTCTGCAAGTAGCTCATAAAGGAGGCCTTCATAGATAAAGTTTTGCAGTGAACCTATTTCATTTTCCTCTACCTGTCAGGCCAGTGTGGTGTAGTGGTTAAGAGCGGTAGACTCATAATCTGGGGAACCGGGTTCGCGTCTCCGCTCCTCCACATGCAGCTGCTGGGTGGCCTTGGGCTAGTCACACTTCTCTGAAGTCTCTCAGCCCCACTCATCTCACAGAGTGTTTGTTGTGGGGGAGGAAGGGAAAGGAGAGTGTTAGCTGCTTTGAGACTCCTTCGGGTAGTGATAAAGCGGGATACCAAATCCAAACTCCTTCTTTTCTTTTTCTTCTTCTTCTTCTTCTTCTCCATTTCTTCTGGGTGGATTTCTCCATACATTCTGGTTTCAGTGCCTTCCTGTGGCATTGTTAATCTGCTGGTGCCAATGGATAGCTGGAACCCCTGTGTGAGCCACTGTGTGGCTTCATGTGGAAAAGGGAACAAGATTTCTGGCATTGCCTAGCAACTGCTTTCAAACTGCTAAGAGGGTAAAAAAACCACACCAGCCTTAATTTGACACACGCCAGTGCTGCAGTGCTCTGGGTAATAACCTATTGTACAGCAGAACCAAGGATTCAGGCTGATTAAGGGTCCATTTCCATATTGCACATTTTCAAACGTTGGTTTTTAGATGTGGAGCTATCCCTCTATTCCATTTCCCTCCTTTGCTTTCCGAAGTGGAAATTAACATATATGGCAGCAAGGCATCCACAGCCATCAAGTTGGGTCTAAGCAATAAACAAACTTAAAAACCACAGGAATCCAAAAGAACTGGTCTTGGATTACCTCACGCTCAACTAAACGTATGCTATTCCATGAACTGTACAGTTGCCCATTACAACTGCAGGGGACAAAACCTTTTATTTTCTCCCGTCAAACCCATTTCTTCTTTATAGCTTTCTTTGAGATGCACGGCCTTTGCGTGATTTTGAAAGATTAAGAACGTAAGAAGCTATAGTATACTGAATCAGCCCAGTGGCCCATCCTAGCTCTGTATCATCTAGCCTGACAGGCAACAGACAGTTTTACAGGGTCTCAGGCAGGATATGTTTCCCAACCTTACCTGGGAAAGCCAGGGAGTGAACCTGGAAAAATATGTGCAAGGCATGGGCTCTACCACTGAAGTGCTTTGGGGACTGGCAGTTCTTTTAGGGGTCCCTAGAGGACTCACTGGAGAAGAGGGGTGCTTTGGTATTGTAAAAGTACAATCCTAGGCATGCTTACTCAGAAGTATGTCCTGCACTGTGTTCACTGGTCCTTAAAGGTAAAGGGATCCCTGACCGTTAGGTCCAGTTGCGGACAATTGTGGGGTTGCGGCGCTCATCTCGCTTTATTAGCCGAGGGAGCCGGCGTACAGCTTCTGGGTCATGTGGCCAGCATGACTAAGCCTCTTCTGGTGAACCAGAGCAGCACACGGAAATGCCGTTTACCTTCCCCCCCGGAGCGGTACCTATTTATCTACTTGCACTTTGACGTGCTTTCAAACTGATAGGTTGGCAGGAGCTGGGATCGAACAACAGGAGCTCAGCCCGTCGTGGGGATTCGAACCGCCAACCTTCTGATCGGCAAGCCCTAGGATCAGTGGTTTAGACCACAGCGCCAGATAGATATGCCTAGGATACTTCAAGTATGTCTTGCTTTTCAGCTTATATGACTTTCTTTGTGAATCAGAATACAGTCGTGCTATTGCACAAAATATGTATGTACTTCAAGACTTAGGGTGAACATACCCTAAAGATGTGACATACTAGGCTGAGCTATGCTGCTGACAATCTTTTGCATTCCCTTCAGCGAGACATATTTCTTTTCAAGCCAAAGAGCTAATAACATTTTGCAGTTCCTAAGGCTCTTTGTACGTGGTATCTGTGCAGAAATGCAATGTGTGAAAATTCTGGTTTTTAAAAAAAAAATCAATAGGAGCTGTAAATCAGATAGCAACTTGTTTTTTCAACAACAAACCTTGTTCCACCAGGTTACAAAAGGAACTTGTTATATGGTATAGTTAATTTGAAAAGAATCTGTGAAAGCTTTAATGCATTACAGTAAAAACCATTTCCCTCCTCACTGTGCCCAGCAAGTTGTTCACCTAGTTGCCATCTTGTAGTTGCTTTTACATGTCATAATAACTGTGCCAGTGCACTGCATTCCCCCTGAGAATTGTTGGGATTTTTTTTTTCTCTTTTAAAAAATATTTTATTCGAGTTTGTTGGCCCCTGCACATGATCCATTATCAACCTGCAAAATATTGAATCCCTGCTGGAAGACAAGGGCAGTGGAATACATTTGTGGAATGGCAGAAGAATGGCAAAGCAAAGTTGGAGGGAATCTGCTCATCTTTAGTGCAGACCATAAAACAAAGACAAGATGTCTAGATAAAACAGATAGCTGTATTTTGGTCAAGTGGGGAGGCTTCTGTGGTGCTCAGATCTGTGTTTGGAGTTCCCACATGTATCTGCTTGGCCACTGTGTAAGAACAGGATACTGCACAATGTGGCCCATTGCCCTGATCCAACAGTTTCTTCTTATGAGAGAGGAGGAGAAGCTGGACTTAATCCAAATGGTGTCCATGATCAAGCATTATTGAATTGTTCACAAGCAGTGGTCATTGTGCTTTCAGATTTAACATATATATAAGTGGGAAGTTGACAAGAAAGTCCAACACAAGAATGTGCCCTCATGCAAAAGAGAGAAAAAACAAAAGTGCTGATTAGTTATCAAGAGGAAGTTTAAAGAAAAGGTCAACCGGATGGTAAAACCAGAAAAATAAAAGCTCATCTAGAATGTACAGTGGTACCTCGGGTTAAGTACTTAATTCGTTCCGGAGGTCCGTACTTAACCTGAAACTGTTCTTAACCTGAAGCACCACTTTAGCTAATGGGGCCTCCTGCTGCTGCCGCGCTGCTGGAGCACGATTTCTGTTCTCATCCTGAAGCAAAGTTCTTAACCCGAGGTACTATTTCTGGGTTAGCGGAGTCTGTAACCTGAAGCGTATGTAACCTGAAGCGTATGTAACCCGAGGTACTACTGTACACTGTAAAGTAGGAAAAATATGAACAAATCCAGAGGATGGCATCATGGTTAATGGGCTGGTTCAAGGAATCTATAAAAGGGAAGAAAACTTCCTTCAAGAAAATTGAAGTTTTGTTCAAATGAAGGACAAACTCTGGCCCAGTGTAAGACCTGTTTGATGGGATCCATGGAAGAGCCAATGAATTACAAGTCAGTTAATCTAACCTCTGTTCTGGCAAAATGCTGGAAAATCTTAAATTGAGACAAATTGCTAAACATAAGAACAAGGCTTGCTTAGGAAAAACCAGTAAGGCTTCTGAAAAGGTAAATCTTGCCTCATCAAAGGGTAAGAGTTACGGTATTTGACAGTTCTTACCATTGAGGTAAGGAATCAGTCGACTGTCCACATGATCTGTATTGGAACCGCTGTTATTCACATTATTCATAATTGATCTGTTGTCACTGGTGAGCTGTAAGGTAGCCATCTTTAAAGGTAACACTCTGGCACTCTCCAGTTAAAATTATTCAATTTCTTTAGACAGTGAAACCCTTAGGTGACCATGAGTAATAGTAGTAGTAGTAGTAGTAGTAGTTCCTCTTCTTCCTCCTTCTCGTCTTCTTCTTCTGCTGCTGCTGCTGCTTTTTTAAATAAAATAAAAAAATGAATATATCCAAGCTGTGTGGATGGCAATAAATGGCAAATTAATTTCAGTGGAAATAAGTGTAAAATGATGTTGTTGTGCATATACACTGAAAGGTTCTCAACTGGCTGGGACTATCAGCAACAGATAACTTGGTGTTATAATGGACAGCTCAATGAAAACATCAGCTCTGGTTGTAGCTGCTCAGAAAAGGGCAAATTGCATGCCAGAGATTATTAGGGAAGGGATTGAAAATAAAACTGTCAGCACTGTAATGCCTTTATATAAATCTATGGTACAGCTGTGTTTAGAATACTGTGTGCATTTTGGTTTGAAAAAAGGATGTTGTGGGATGCTGGAAAAGATGCAGGAAGGGGCAACAAAAATGACTGAGCAACTGGAACACTTTTCCTTCAGGGGAAAAATTAAACATTTGGGACTTCTTTTAGTTTCAGAAAATGATGACCAACAAGGGATGTGATAGGGGTTTGTATAATTATGCACGGTGCAGAGGGACTGGAATAGGTGCATGCACATGAAAGCTCATACTAATAACAAACTTAGTTGGTCTCTAAAGTGCTACTGGAAGGATTTTTTTTTATTTTGTTTGGATTATTAGAGTTTATTTACATCCCTCCCATACCATTGGAGTTCAGAGGCACTAAATGAAACTGTGCTTTTCCCCCCATAAATTGATTGATGGATTAATGGATTTCACTGCCACATGATATGATAATGACCACTAGTTTAGATGACTTTGAAATGGGAATAGACTAATGGGATTAGACTGAAATGGGATTAGCTAACAGCCATCTTATATAACAGGAATGGGGAACCTGTGGCCTTCCAGATGTTGTTGTGCTCGTATCAGCCCCAGCCAGCATGACCAGTGATCAGTTGTGGTCTCCCCCCAAAATCTGAAGGGCCACAGGCCCTACATCCCTGCTATATAATACTAGTGAACTCTGTTAAGTTGTGGGTGAACATATCAGACGACACAGCGATTCTTCAAACAGCTCTTGTTTATTCACAGGCCAGAACAGAACTGATCTGAAGGGTTCAGCCAGCCTGCTTATATAGAGCTCCACTAGAACGCAACAGTAACCACTTTCTGTAGCTATCCAATCACTGAACGTCACTTTCAATCCCTTATTTGCATATGTGAACCTGAGTGAAAACTATCTACAGTATCCCCCTGCTGGCCCAGGGTGAGAACTTCAGTACGTAACAAACTCATTCTCCAAGTACCAATCCTTACAGAGCCCAAATGGCACCACACACACACACAAAGAAGCAGTATTAGCAGGCCTGGGATGCCCGAGAAATACAAAACATCTCTTGAAAATGAGAGGAGAGAAACATCCTCAGTCAGCTGAGGACCGAGCATGCCCAATGGACATTGAATGCTGATGATCCATTTGGGAGCAGTGGGATTAAAACAGGAGGGAACGGAGAAATAGAGAATCATGGGGAAATGGAACTCTGAACAAGAACACTGAACAGTGCAACATTTTGTCACGTGTGAAGACTGTTCTCAGAAGCAGCCTGTTCCTGAACGGCAGCTGCTGGGAGGCAAACAGCCCTGCTGTGGGATTCCCAGAACCCTCTGGCTGAGCACAGCTGGGAGCTTTTGTTCTGATCCAGCTGGGTACTTCTGTTTTCTTACGTTCTCGAGTGAAATGGCAAATAAGTCATGCATTTGGGCTTCAGCAGGTGGATGGGGCACAGGCATGGCTTTGCAGATTGTGGTTGGAGTGGAAAAGAAGGCAAACTGTGACTTGACCATGCTGCTTTCCTCACGAAGGTAGCAATGGGAGAGGAATTCAGCGCAGTTTATTCACACTTTCTGAAACACAACCATCCTTTAAAAGCTGTACTCCATATTTTGCAGTGCCATACTCCAACCAAGTAATATGTACAAAAATGTTTACACCGGGGTAAACTGTGACAAAAAAGGCATATATATCAGAGAAAATGCAGGCAAAAAATGGCGCACAAAAACGTGCATATTAGAAGTTTGCGCCAAACCGCTGGCAAATTTTTTTGAGTTGTCTTTTAAAATTTGCATTTGTGGAGAACTGGATGTAAGTCTGGAGAAATGAGAAACGGAGAGAAACCAAAATTGACAAATTCACTCCTCATCTGTACATGCAGGTCAACCAGTGGGAGATTGGTAGTAGACAGTTTTTAAGCCTGCACAAAGATAGAAATACACACACAATGCTGCCTGGGCAGTTCTTACTAAGTTTACCATGTACCCTTTCTATTTACTGCAGTGTAGGATTAACTGGCTGACTGCTTTACATAAATAGGGAATTCCCCTGTCCTGACCTAAATTAGTCATTGCAAGAAGGTTTTGGTTAGTTTCATTTTACCCACCATGCACTTCCGTGCTTCGCATTGGGTTGCATTTTAAACTGAAATCCTGTATATGATGGCCTGACAATAAACAACATTGGAAACAATGGGGATTACTTCCGAATTGCAATACATAGGACTGCACGGCTAATCTGTTTGAAACACCTTTTAAATAGCTCATGGCTTGCAAGGTCAGTGCAGGTTAAGGAAAGGTGTGCTTAAGTAAGATAAATTGGTGGTCGCCCAAGGCATCACTTTGATTGATTGATTTTATTTATTTATTCCATAAAATATGTATCTTGTTTGATTGTAGAAACCTCCCAAGCAGTTTACAAAATGATAAAAAAAACCCATCAATGCAAATTTACAACCCTACTTTAAAACGTACAAAAGTTAAAATACCAGACCATCCAGGGACAGTCCTGGGTTTACAGAAGCCATCCCGATTTCTGATTTGATCCCGGAATGTCCCGCTTTTCCTTAGGACATCCCTATTTTCATCAGCAAAAAGTTGGAGGGTATGGGGTTATGTGACCCCCGAGCCAAGGAGATAAGTAACTATGCAACCTTTAGAAGACATCTGAAGGCCACCCTGAATAGAAGAGTTATTAAATGTTTAATGTTTTATTATGTTTTTATATATGTTGAAAGCCACCCAGAGGCAATCCATGCAAATGGGCAGGGTATTATTATTATTATTATTGTTATCATTATTATTTAAGACGTCTTGTTTCTCTAATGAAAAATGGGACGTCCTATTTAACAACAACAACAACAACAACAACAACAACAACAATTCCCTGCCCATCTGCATGGATTGCCTCTGGGTATGAAATATTGGAGAGTATGAAATACTAAAACAGAGTGAAATTACCTAAACTTCCTAAGCATCTGGGTAGGCTTTTGTGGAATTGATTGATTGGTTTGGCGTGACCCCCGCTAATTGATTTACGATCCACAATTAGCTCTTTATGCCCGGCGCGCTTCCTCCGAGCTGCGCCACTCAGCTCCGTCTCCAGTAGCTCTCCAGTCACGCCTCAGCAGAGTTGAACACAGCGGTGAAAACTGTCACGTAGCTTCACTTAGCTTCAGACAAACACACACAGAGACCAGGTTTGTCCATTTCAGTTCTTTATTCCGACATTCCCCAGGGATCTCCTGGGCTCACCGCAGCCATGACTAAACTGCGACCTCTTCCCTCAGAGAACCAGAGAGGAACAGAAACGTAACTCCTCCCAGCTCCTCCCAGCTCCTCCCAGCTTCGAAAGCTGACGTCAGAATGCTGAGGCATCATGGGAACTTATTAACCTGTTAAGTTCCAAACCCAACACCCCCTCTTGCCGAACCATTCTGACAAGACCTTTTTGAGTTCAACACCTTTCCCTTTGCCTTGTGCCCCTTCCCGGCATCTTTCCCAGGCACCTGTTGAACCCCTTCAACACTCCCAGAATCACACTGTGCGACACTTTTCCACGCACTTGTGACCTGATACCCTACTGACCCATTTGGGCCAGCAGTTGTGTCTTCTCCGTCAGATCCTTCCCCCTCTGACTTGACACCCTGTTTGTGAGCTTTCTCCATTACGCTAACCGGAGATGAAGCCTCACACCTGGACACTCCTTTCACAACCTTTGGAGATGCCCAGACCTGCCCTGAACCCTGATCTTGGACCTGGTCCCCATCACCGGGTTCTGAACCCTGATCTTGGACCTGGTCCCCATCACCGGGATCAGCCTCTGCCTCCCTTTCCTCCTCAGAATCAGACAGACATTCTGAGAGAAAATCAGGACCATCCCTGAGTCTTGAACACCCATCCTGTTCACAGAACTCAGCCTGCTTACTGACCAGCAGCTTGGTTTGATCACCCTCTAGGTATGCAAACTTCCACCCATTGGTTGCAGGATCATACCCACAGAAGATCATTTCCTGAACCTTTGGACCACCTGCCTCAAAGAGCTCAAAGGGCTCTTTGGCTACCCTCCCAAACCCGGGAAAACCATGTACCTGTGCACCCTTGCATGCCCTGCACCCTAGGGACCTCCCACATTTCCGGAGTTTGTACCCTTTTGTGCACCTGTGCAGCTTTTGCACATGACTGGGAACCTTAGCACACTGCGCCTGTGCTTTTCCAGCATTCCCACCACCCTCCAGAGGTGACTCCAGAACAAAGAGATTGTTCTGCCCCCTTTTCACGTTGGCCACTTGTTTCCCCCCTCTGAAAATGGAACAGGTGTCATTTTCAAAGCAAATTTTGTATCCCTGCTTCATTAGAGCTGATACAGATAACAAACAACAATTCAGTCCCGGCACAACGTAGACCTCTAGCTCCTCCTGTAAAGGAGAAAAAGACATGTTAGCCACAGCAGAAACAGACTTTCTCATTCCGTCTGCTAACATCACAGTTGTGTCCTGTTGAAACAGCCCTGCAGTTCCGCATTTCGCCAGCAGGCTCGCTTAGCAGGTGCTGACCAACAGCAGTATTCAAAACCCAGCGCGTCACCGTGTCCTGGCTGGAGTTGTTCTTCACAGTTGCCATAGAAGCAGTGATAAGAAAACAACCCTCCCCAGCGTCTGAACCACGTCTTTCCCTTGCGTTCCCATGCTGGCCTCCTCTCCGAGACTGGTTCCCATGAGAACTCAGCTGGTTGACCTTGGGACCTTCTTCCTGCCCAGCTGTCTCCGCTCTCCATGGGCAGCAACGACGAACTCCAGTGGAAAAACACTGCCCGGGGCTCCTCCCAGCTGGCTTGGCCCTCCTTCTTCCGGAAAAGCACTCCTTGCCAGTTCCGCCCCCTCTGGCCTGGCTCCCACTGCGGCTTTCTGGGAACCTGCTTTGTTGACATTCCACTCCAGCACGCACAGTGGACAAGCCTTTACACTTGCCTTTGGAATCCTTCGCCCCCCCCCCAATCTGCTCACTAGCACTCCTTGAGGCTAAAACATCAGGAACAGGGGCACCAGCCATCTCCAGGCTTTTCTCAATACTTCTCCAGGGCTCTGGCCTCCTGCTGAAGCTTCACAGCACACGCAGCACATCCCCAGATAGCCCTTGCTCAACTTCTTAGAGTGAGCATTTCAAACGCAATGTCCTCCAAGACCTGGCTGCCTGCCATTGTCTTCCGTTCTCCCAAGGGGCCCCAAGCTGTACTCACAGATTACAAGCTCCTCCGGCACCCATCCGTGGGGAAACGATTTTCCAGCTGCTCTCTTAGCTCCGCAGCTACTCCTTTGCCTCCTAGCAACAGGCAAAAATCTCACCGCCTCCTGCCTCAGCTTCAAACGCATTCCGGCAGCCTCCGTTGCTCTGACAGTTTTTACGATCGGTGATTAAGGGTCCATAACCTGTGGAATTGATTGATTGGTTTGGCGTGACCCCCGCTAATTGATTTACGATCCACAATTAGCTCTTTATGCCCGGCGCGCTTCCTCCGAGCTGCGCCACTCAGCTCCGTCTCCAGTAGCTCTCCAGTCACGCCTCAGCAGAGTTGAACACAGCGGTGAAAACTGTCACGTAGCTTCACTTAGCTTCAGACAAACACACACAGAGACCAGGTTTGTCCATTTCAGTTCTTTATTCCGACATTCCCCAGGGATCTCCTGGGCTCACCGCAGCCATGACTAAACTGCGACCTCTTCCCTCAGAGAACCAGAGAGGAACAGAAACGTAACTCCTCCCAGCTCCTCCCAGCTCCTCCCAGCTTCGAAAGCTGACGTCAGAATGCTGAGGCATCATGGGAACTTATTAACCTGTTAAGTTCCAAACCCAACAGCTTTTCTAAATAAGAATGTTATTCACAGACACTGAGAAGAGTACAGTGCAGGCAACTGCTTGGTCTCAGTAGGCAGGGATGGTGAAGGTAGACGAATACGCCTCACAGGATTGTTTTGAGGATAAATGGGATGGCACGTGCGCTGCTCTGAGCTGCTTGTGGGAATGATGGGACAGTTGTCTGAACAGGGAAATGAAGTATAAATTAAGTGAAACGAGTTCAATTTCTTTTGGATTCTTTAATATTAATATAAACGTTGATAATATAAACAGTTGGTTAAAGCATGGTGCTGATGATGCCAAGGTTGCAGTTTCAATCCCAGCGTGGGACAACTGCATATTCCTTCATTGGACTAGATGATTCTCAGGGTCTCTTCCAACTCTATGATTCTTATTATTCTAAGGATGTCCACCCACACATTGTCACCATGTGAAATCTACTAGATTTGCCTGGCTTTCGTCCCAGAATCGTTTTTCTGTGGAGCTCAATCTTGAGGGAGCACAAAGGAATCCTTCAAAAAGTGTGCCTCAGCTCACATGCAGAAAGTCAAATCTAACATTGCTTAATTTTACTTAATGGTGGCTACTGAGTTCTTTATGCATTTTGTGTGTTTAATATGCCTGGATTACCAATGTTTTATGGATGGGTTCCTTCCCCCCTCCTTTTATGATTTTATTATCTAAATTATGCCAATAAAGGCTGAATGAATGAATGCAGAATCCCACACATGTTGAATTGGAGGGGCACCTCAAGAGCAAAAGGCATGAATACTGGGCTGAAGTTCAAGCACCAGCACTTCAGGATTTAAAGCGCTGAAAACCATAAAATGTCAATTAGCTCTTCCTGCTTTGAGACCTTCCGATATTCATAGGAATGCATGAATAAGGGCCTTAAATCACAAATATTGCTTATAAGCAGTGCTTTTTTTCTAAAAAAAATTAAAATGTTTAGGGGTACTCTCATTTACCTGGTCATATTGAAATACAGTGGTACCTCTGGTTACGAACTGAATTCATTCTGTTCTTAACCTGAAACCGTTCTTAACCTGAGGTACCACTTTAGCTAATGGAGCCTCCCGCTATCGCCACACCGCCAGCGCACGATTTCTGTTCTCATCCTGAGGTAAAGTTCTTAACCCGAGGTACTACTTCCGGGTTAGTGGAGTCTGTAACCCGAAGCGTTTGTAACCCAAGGTGTTTGTAACCCAAGATACCACTGTACCACAATGAGGCCAAACATAGATTCACAAAATGTTTAGGGGTATGCGTCCCCCTGCGTTCCCCCCCCCAAAGCGCTGCTTATAAGTATGCAAATACCAGCTAACACAAATGTTTAGCTAGGGTAGGTCCTTCCTGATGGTAGTCTCATGGTTGTGAAATGCTCTTCATTGTTCAGCTTTTGGCACCTTGCTGTAATTCCTGTCTCTTCCTCCAGGCCTTTGGTGGAGTTGGAGACTGAGCCATTGATCCATTGTTATAAGGGAAGCAGATTAATTTATTTGGGTTGAGATGGTTTTCTTGACTGATTTTCTTGCATGTTTGTGCACTGTTTTTATTTGAATGTGACCCCCCTGGAGACTGGGTGGGATATGAAACTTACAAATAAACCAATAAAGCAAAGTGAACCATAAAAGTTGTAAAATTGTAGGGATCCATACATGAGGGTCATCTAGTCCAACCCCCTGCAATGCAGAAATCTTTTGCCCAGCATGGGACTCGAACCCACACCCCTGAGATTAAGAGTCTCATGCTTTACCAACTGAGAGAGACTATTTCAAACGGACTATTTGGGACAACAGTCCATTTCTGTTGTGTCCAAGTTAACATTCATTTTGGAAAATCAGCTAGAGCGGCAAACTGAGTAACGCCTCCAGCTGCATGTCCAGCAAAATATCTGAATATCTGGGATATGTGAATGACGACAGCAAGTTCTATTAGGAGTCGAGTTTATGAGTTTGCATTTCATTCTCTGTGTTGCAATCCTTCTAATCTAGGATTATATCCGGCTGCTTTCTTCATGCATTATGTAAAGTCTGATAAACGCTACAGCAAGTATCTCCTCGGGGGAGAAAAACGGCTGACAACGCCGACTGAAAAGCCCACGGCATCAGCCAAGATGGGGGTCAGAAACATACTGCTGTGGTCCAATGAAGTCCACACACACAGGCACCCACTGGGTGACAGGACACTCTGTCACTGATAGATGGAGAATCCTGCGATAGCAACCAGTTGCAAATGAAATGGTAATTGCTTTCCCCTCACTGGATGAAATCTTCTCTGAGGCGATTACACAGATTAAAGCTTCCCACTGCAATGTTCCAGAATAAATATAGTCTATGCTTCTCACAGGGGAATTTGCTGCAGTGGCACTGAGCGTCTAGCAAGCAAGACGATTATTGTGAGATAAAAGGAGATGCATGAAAATGAATTCTAATTGCACTGCACAAATGCAGCTTTTGGTACCAGCTTTCCTGGTCATGGTGGGCTAGCTAGGCCTCAATAGCTGTTCTGTCTGACTGGCTTTGAATGAATTTTTTGCTTGCTCATGTGTGGGGGAGCTGAAGTGTGTGGAAAGGGAGGGCGGTGCCTAGACGGCTGACATGGTTACTTGTTTCACCGCAGGATAAATGACCATGTTCGTAATTGCATGAACCTTATCTCTGGTGTGCAGAGATGAGGGCTTTCACAACAAGAACCCGGAGATCTCTGATAGCCGAGGCAGAGGTTGGGGAACTGGGATTCCCAACCATTTGTATCCCGTTGTTGTTGGAGAATCATATTATATCTGAACATGAAGTGCTCGAAAAAGGGCACCATTTTGGATTTCAAGAAGGAGGGGTGTTGTAAACAAAATCTGCCCTTTTCCCCTTATGGGGTATCCAAGAGCCCATATAGAGTCCTTACGTGGGTTCCCTATTGGTAGGAGAAAATAACAGAGGCCAACCAGAGAATATTGAAAAGCAAAGCAGCTAATAAGCCTAATCTTTATTGATCTGTTTCAATAGGGTGCTCACATGCAGGAAAGGAGGAGGAACCCAGAATAATGGCGCACATGGCCTTATATAGACATTTTAAATTCCCTGCCCTGGAGCTCAAGACCACCCCTCCATACATCATACATACATCACGGAAAAAGTGTTGTTGTTTTTCCTGTCTGCCAGGTTATCTGATAATGCCTTATCTGGTTGCCTTTCCTGGTAGTCTATCACCCTTTGAGATGGTGATTTCCCAATTCCTGAGATAATGGGAAGGTTCCCTGACCCCCTCCCTCCTTGCAGAGAAAACATTTGGTCAGTTTGGGAGTCAAAATGGTTGCAGGTCAGTCTTACTGTACTGATCTATGTACGTGCTTGGTTGGTACATTTAGGAACATTTTTATTATATATATATATATATATATATATATATATATATATATATATTATATATATAAGATGTTATTATATATTATTATTATATATATATAAGACCTTAACTTTTATTATTACAGGGGCAAGGTTTATAGTGTGATTCTATACATGTCTACTCAGACATAAGCCACTGAGTTCTAAGGAGCTTACTCCCAGGTAACTGTGTAGGATTGCATCTTCTCTCTCTCTCTCTCTCTCTCTCTCTCTCTTTTACCAGTCTGAGATATATTCAGCTGCCACATACACATCTACCCCCGAACAAAATTCAATGTGCAAAAGCGCATTGTTTATCAAAGTACAATACCGAAATTATAGGTGCTCCTGAGAAATAACTGCATGTAAACTGAAATAGGTGGGGAGGCAGAGGCAATGCCCCCCTCTCTAAACAGTGCACCTGTTCAGGAACAGGATGGCTCGGCTGGTCATTTCATCCATTTTTCACCTGGACAAATTAAATTACAATTTTCATCCAGGCATTAACATAGCCTCACACACCCTGTCAGCTATACCCTCCAGTTAGAGTGGTTCAAAGTTAAAGAGAAGCACTTTATTCTAAATTTGGAGTTTACTTAGATTCAGCCCCCCACCCCCACCCCACCCCCAGCTCCATTGGCTCACTCAAACTCTCTGTCTATGGGATTTGGAAAAGTCACACTAGAGGAGGTTTTTTAAAATTATTTTTAATTAGAATTCATGATGAAATCACTTTTTTGGCATGTACATACATATTAGGGTTTCCAGAATGGTGATTTATTTCCTCCTTCAACAGCCTCTGTTGGATCTGATACAATTATTGTGCCATCATCACTTTGCTCTTAATGCTCAGTGAGAAAATACAAAATTTGGCAAGGTGCAAAACTTGTTTACAGTGATCATCAGAGTTCCATAGGCCAGTGCATTTGATTTAAAAGAAAATAAACAGAGTGTGTAAAGGTCTCTCTTCAAAAGGGGGTAGATGGAAGAAATCTGCTACATTCCAATTATAAAGCATTACCAGACTTCCAACTGTCCCAAATATATATTTTGATTCTGAGATTGCAATTCTATGTATACTTACTTGAGAGTAAGCTTCACAACATTCAGTGGTGCTTACTTCGGATTAGACATGCATATATTCAATTTGTAAAGCTGCACATTTAACAGATGTTACCAGAAAGGGAATCTTTGGATCTTTATTAAAAATTTAGACAAAGTTTCATCTTTTTAATTGCTAGCCTGAAGTAGGAACCCCCTCAAAGAAATGGAAAGAAGTAGCCACCCTCTGTAGATATTTTTTCCTCACTCCTCACTCTCCCTTTTCATTCCCTGCTGGAAATTGTTTTATTTCTGTATCTCTTTATTCTTCCTACTTAGCTGCCTTCCCTTGCATTTAAGCTAATACGGTAGTCCTGAAATGTCAGACTTGAGTGATTGAACACCAAAAAGCAGAATCAAGCTCTACTCCCCAACACCAACTCCCAGCATTGGTGCCCTCCTGTGGTTTTGGACTACAATTCCTAGCAGCCACAGCCAGCATGACCAGTAGTCAGGGATGATGGCAATTGTAGTCCAAAACATCTGGAGGGCACAAGACAATATTGGGCTAGTGTGCTGGCTTGGTATACAGCAAGCTTCAAATGTTGTGTGTGCCCACAAACCACCCCTTAGGGCATAAGTGTATTTTCAAACTTGTAAGCTGTGTTAAGTGTGAGGAACCTTTGGTCCTCCAGATGTTGATGAATGACAGCTTCCATCATCCCTGCATCAACTATGTCAAACTTGCTTATCCAGCGGTGAGTTATGTGCAAACATCATTTGTTTTAAAAAAAAACCATTGCTTACAATTCCTGAATTACTTGGCCTCTTGCTTCAGCACACAATGGGCTTTAGGTAGTAGTGATGATGATGGTGGTGGTGGTGGTGGTGGTGATATGTATTATTTATACCCTGCCCATCTGGATGGCTCCCAACAGAATATTAAAAACACGATAAAACATCAAACATTTAAAACTTCCCTAAACAGGGCTGCCTTCAGATGTCTTCTAAAAGTCAGTTGTTAATTTCCTTGACATCTGATGGGTTAGAGGAGAGTAGATTTTGTTTGAAAGTTAGTAGAATTTTCTTGGCCGTAAGAATACTTTCACAATTGTCAGGTTAGGTGCTATTTAGCTGTGTTTGCATGGTAACCACGTAATGCAGATTTTAAATCCGCAAAGCAGGAGACTCATAGAAGGTGTGTTTTATTTTTCACCTCCTAATTAATCCTTCACAAAGAAAAGAAGATAAATATGGTGAAAAGGGGAGACTCAGTTAAGCATGTAGTTAAAGATAGCTTTGCCTGGTACTACCCTTGGAAGTACCAAAAGGCTGTTTGCTAGATAGAAATATGGAGAATGGCTATATTTCTGATCACTTAAATCAGGGCTGGCCAGCCTTTCAACATTAAGGCAGTTGTACTTTTGCACAGAAGAAGAAAGTTTAGCAGGAACAGCTTATGTCATGTCACACTGCTCTAATAGTTTGAACAGCTATGGCAGCCAAAATCCTGTCATCCGCACAGTCATTAAAATCTAGGAGAGACATAATGCAGAATGGTTGGACATATTTGCCTTAAATTGTTTGAGGATTTTTGTGTTTGCTGTATTTCATGGATGGGGAACCTGTGCCCCTCTGGTTGTTGCTGGATGGAACTGAATTAAGTTCTCTAAAAGAAGGAAGTGATAAAAGTGGAATACAGTCGTACCTCGGAAGTCGAACGGAATCCATTCCGGAAGTCCGTTCGACTTCCAAAACGTTCGGAAACCAAATCGCGGATTCTGATTGGCTGCAGGAAGCTCCTACAACCAATCGGAAGCCCCGTCGGACGTTCGGTTTCTGAAAGAACGTTTAAAAAATGGAACAGTCACTTCAGGGTTTCAATCACTGAGGAGCCAAAACATTTGAAAACTAGGCTGTTTGACTTCCAAGGTAAGACTACATAAAATAGGAAAGCTGTTCATCCGTTTAATTTATGAATGACTTCCCATAAATCCCATAAAATCACTTGTTAAAAGTGATTTCAACAAGGAAAACTTTCTAGAAAAAGAGTTGCTGGAACTCACCATGAACGTTCCCCTTGTTCTCGTATAATGGCAATGGCGCCTACCTGAGAGGTGCTGGAACTGAGTTCCGGTAAGTTCCAGCTGGGAATAAAAGCCCTGCATAGGTCTTTGGACACCAGTGCCAAGACCTAGTACAGTGGTACCACGGGTTAAGTACTTAATTTGTTCCAGAGCTCCATTCTTAACCTGAAACTGTTCTTAACCTGAAGCATCACTTCAGCTAATGGGGTCTCTCGCTACCGCCGCGCCACCAGGGCACGATTTCTGTTCTTAACCGGAGGTACTATTTCTGGGTTAGCGGAGTCTGCAACCTGAAGCGTATGTAACCTGAAGCGTATGTGTCAGAGTTGCTTCGAGATCCTAGCTCACAGAGGATCACGCTAGCCAGCGATCATTAAATAAAAGTCTTTATTGAGTTACAGTTTCCATTCTCAAGCTGCTGCGTGCAACCCTACGTCTAATGGTTAGATCGGCGAAGCTCCATCTGAGTCTCCGCCCCTTGTACACCAACTTAATATCCTAGCCTTGCTCCACCTTTTCCGCCTGACTGTTCTTCTCTGGGTCCCTCTGCCCCCCGGGGTCTCTTCCTTCCGGGATTCCTCTGACGCTGACGCTGACCCCCCTGACTCTTCTCCCTCCTTTCGGCGGGCTTTAGGACCTGGCTCCCTTTCCGGGCTGCCTACTGCGCCACCTTCCTGTGCATTTGAACTTGTCGCGCGCGCCCAACCTTCCACCTTCCGTCTGACCGTTTCTTCGCTCCCCGATGGAGGTGTGGCCACTCCTGACTCGTGCCCTCCCCCCTGTTGTGAGCTGCCAGCGCTTGATCCCTGGCGCCCTTCCTCTTCCCTGCTCTCTGGCGGTGACGCTGGTCCCGATTTCCAACTGCTCCCCTCTGAGTCCCCTCTGGCTCTATCTTCCTGGGGTGTCCCCCTAGGCTCCCCCCTTGCCCTGGCCACTGGTGCTCCTTTCTGTGAATCTTCTGATTCACTGGAAAGACTCGGAGATCTCGGGTCGTCGTCATCACTCATCTTTTCTTCTGCCTCCTCCCCCTCGCTCTCTGTTTCCTCCCTTGCCCTTGCCTCTGCTCCTGAACCCCTGACAGTATGTAACCCGAGGTACCACTGTAGTTCTTTGGCAGCCAGTGCAATTCTTTCATCAGCAACATAACTTTATGGTGGGAGCCTGCCTAGTAAGCAGTTGCACAGTCATGTTATTGATTATTTTGTGCCTAAGAAGTATGCATGCGCACGAAAGCTTATACCAAGAACAAACTTAGTTGGTCTCTAAGGTGCTACTGGACAATTTATTTATTTGTTTATTTTTATATATATTTCGCCTCCAAAATAATTTGATAATGCATATGTAGCAGTCAGTAGGCATAGCCTGCTAAAATAAATATATTTCCTATCCCTCCTATGTCGACAGTGGGATTCAGTCTGCCAGCATCTGCATCAATACCGTACAGTATCGGCGTTTTCACCACTTCTCAGATTGCCTTACATGAACCCATTTTAATAATTCCTTTTCATTTAAACTATTCACTGAGATGTGACAATGATCTTAATAATGGCTGAACGTCAGATGCCACCAAATAACCGTGAGGTGACAACAAAAAATCTATCTTTATTGGCTGATAGTTAATTAGCTTCATTAACGGAAGCATTCTGCCATTCCTAACTGATGGCGTTTAATTTTTCATATGATTTAGGATCCAATTGTCAGAGACATTAGACAATGGCGGTATTTGGCAAATGGGGCACTTAGATGTGTCTCATATTTCACTTTTAATCATGAAATAAATTATACAGAAAGCACCACTGCTTTCAACATTAACCCCCACACAATGAGTTTCAACTACCAAACGATGTTTGACATTGAGCTGCATCTATCATGAAAATTCCTTCCTTCCTTCCTTCCTTCCTTCCTTCCTTATTCTTGCTGTCTGTGAGTCCTCACATGATCTGAGGCCCTAAAACAGGCACAGGCAAACTCGGCCCTCCAGATGTTTTGAGACTACAATTCCCATCATCCCTGACCACTGGTCCTGCCCAAAAATGTTGCCTGTGAGCAAATCCAGCACTGCCTCCACTCCATATAAGGTAATTTCATCACCTTTATTATAGGAACAGTTTGAGCTTATGAGCTAGGCTGAGGCCAGCCCAGGAGATTTTGGCACCTGAGGCAAACCACAAAATGGCGTCCGCCACCCCCTGCCCTGCCAGGGAATAATAATAATAATAATAATAATAATAATAATAATAATAATAATACAAATAATAATAATAATAATAATTTATTTAAACCCTGTCCATCTGGCTGGATTTCCCCAGCCACTCTGGGCGGCTTCCAACAAAATATTAAAATACAGACGGGGAGAGTGAAGATCTACATTAGGAGCAAGGTGGGGGAGAAAGATCTACATCCTGATCCGCTTCTTCTGTCAATCCTGCCAGTCGCCTCACCTTGTCTCACAGGTGAGCTGGCTCTGGTCTAGGCCGTGTCATTCTGTGTGCTTCTACTAACCATCTTACTATTTTATATTTCTGTACCAGTGCTTCAAGCTACAAAGCCATTTTAATCACCGCTCACCATATTTTTGACTTTATTGAGAAATAATATCAATTTCTTTTGCTTCTCACTTCAGGAGTTTTGGCATCCATGGTTTCCAAATGTAGATTTGGACATGCAAAAGCTTCTCCAGTCAACTTGTGCTGGCTTTGTGTACTGAGATGTTGGGTGCTATCATAGTTGGAACGACAGGGCAGGGGAAGATTAAATTCATCGAGTTATGTGATATTCAGCTTTAGCATCAAAGTAGATTTGAGGCTGGATACAATTACAAGTTGAATGTTTTGAATTAATTGCATTGCATTTCAATTCCTACAGTCATTCCTATTTCATTATTTCAGCATTTATACACGATGCATAAAAAAAATCATTGCATGATACATGATGTATAAAAAGCCCATGTGCATTATAGCTTTTTTCCCCCTAATGTGTCTTGGAATTGCAATGCAGTGCTGTATATATTTATGCTCTGATGATCTTTTGTTGTAATGCTGTGCCTTAACTGGCAAACTTTCTGATTTTGAAATCACTAGGAATGATAAACTCAGGCACTTTTAAAAACTGGAGAAAGAATTAATCTCTCCTATTTATATTTTTATCAGCAGCGAAGAAGAGAAGCTAGACGCTGCTGCAGGCTCAGTTTGTCATGAAATAAAAGATTTATCTGATAACAGGAGGTTATTTAACACAGCAGACAGAAAGCATAAGGAAATCCAGTGGCTTGATGTAGCCACTTAGGCCAGGGCAATTAAGCACTGGACCAGCATTAAGAATTGCCAGGAATCCATGATATGCACTCAAGAAGTCCATTTGCCTTGCTAGCTCCAGAGACTGATGCAGTTACATTTAAGAGAGAGAGATAGAAGCATTGAGGTCTTGCTTCCAGGAAGCTCATCCCCAGATGATTCAAGCACAGATGATGTAAGATCTCTAATTGCCCAGGAAACTTCATGTATCAACAAACCAAAGAACGGCACATTGCATTTCATGGCAATCCATACCATCGTATTAAAGCTTATTTAGCTTAGAGTTAAAGCACATGGCTTTCCTCAAAGGATCATGGGAACTGTAGTTTGTTAAGGATGCTGGGAGCCCCCGTAGCTGTTTGAGGAGGAAATTTCAGTTCCCAGGGTTCACTGGGGGAAGTTGTGTGCACTGGATATGATTTAAATGTATGCCGCAAATCTGCCTTGTCAAGTACCCAGCAAGGGCTTCTGTTTTTGTAGTTGTACATCTGGGGTGATACTCAATTAGGTTCGTACTCAGAGGAGAGCCACTGAAACCAAAAGTGGCTTAAATTATCGAAATCCATTTATTTCAATGTAGTGGATTATGTTATTACATTTTTGTCCTACCCTTGCCCCCATAGGAGCCCAGCATAACAAACAACTAGCAAAACAATAGGATATTTTAAAAAATAGAATGAAAATGATATTTAAAACATTAAAAACATAAAAACAATTACATGCCCTCAAAGCCAATAATTTCAAGATTGTCAACATGAAATACACTCTTATTTCTCTTTCACAAATATTACATGGCAGGCTTTGCTCCTTCTGTGCCCCCACTCCAAGACTTTTTCCTGGAGCTACTGCTGAAAATAATACATTTGTAATACATTTGTAAAATGTACATTATCCACAAAGAACTCTTGCTTCCTGCTGAAAAGTACAAGAGCACACTGACCCTGGGCTATAAAATGGCCACAGGAGTCACTTTCAGACCCTAAAGTGAACGAGTGGACAGACAAGAGTAGGAGGCTACATTCCCCATATTTTCCATCTTTCCAATGAACACATCTCCATATGCCACAGAGTGATCAACAGATGCAGAGGAAGGTATCCTACATCGTTCTTGGTGGCTGAGGGAATTTCAGCCGGTTCAGTTTTTTCTCTTCTTTGCAGGCTGCATTGTCAAAACTGTGTCTTCTACTCAAGTATTATTAATGGTTGTGGGGGCTGTTCATGTTGGAATCTAGCTGGTTCGACCATGCCTACAGAAGACACAGAAATTTACATTTGAAATCACATTGTGAAATTGCTCTGAGGTGCTTCATAGCCATTAATGGTGCCTTCCCTATCACCAACCCTTTAAAATTACTTATCAGAAACATTAGAGATTGCTGAGAGGGCTCCACACATTGCTGCACAATATTTTATTTTATTTTATTTTATTTATTTTATTTTATTTTTAATCTGTATACCGCCCTTCATCCAAAAATTACAGGGCAGTTCACAACATAAGAATATAAAAGGAAACAAGAGCAAATCAAACAATGCCCCTGACAGATTTAAAAGGCTATAAAATGTTTATTATTAATATTTATTTATTTATTTATTTATTTTTTAAATCTTGGACCCTGGCACATTGCCATATATACTTGCTTTCTGAGAGTGTGAGTAAAAATATGCCACTAAAATACCATTCATAAAATCCAAATATATTTACATGACTTCAATAAAGGTCTGCCCCCCTTCTTTTTAATGTCTAGTGCCACAGTTTCCAGCTTTACCTTGGAAGTAAAATTGACTTCCACCACAAAAATATTTGTGATCAGATACACATCAGTAGTGATTAATAGCTTCCTCCTGAGAGCATTCCGTCTAAACTAAGGCTTTCATTTTGACAAGCAGCATTTCCACTTAAAAATGATATGCCGGTGAAATATTTTTTGATCTTTCGGAAGTGTCTCTCAAGGTCCATTGCTCACCCTGCTTTATACTACTCCTGTGGCCAGTTCCAAGAAAATTTGAGCCTTTTCAGATGTTTTGTAAGACCTTGTTCTCTTTGAATTGTCTTGGGGGTGGGCAGGGAAGAGTTAAACAAGTCAAGGACTGAGGGGCCTTGGCACTGTTTTCTTTCTATTTAGCTCTTTTGGTAGAACTTCAATTGAATTATTTATTGTCATTACCTGACTTGAGCTTTCTAGATGAGATGGGCTGTGCATTCGAATAAATGTTTTAAAAACCCAAAATTATTGGAATGCCATTCATCCACTAATAAACTCAAGGTGCCATACGTCTAATCTCCACCCATGTTTATCCTCACAATGCAGTGGTGGTTCACTGGAAAGGATGGAAGCAAGAGCCGCTGCACCGTGCTCATCAGTAGGGGCAAGACTGGGGGATCTTTGGGGTATCGGTGTCCCTGCAGATAGGCAGAGTCTTGATGCAGTAGGTTGGCCTAAAGGAAAGTGTGTATCCCAAGATGAGCTTCACAAACAAGTGAGGCTTTAAATGAATCTCTCCACCCTTAGCCCAGTATTGACACCACTGACTGGCCACGGCTCCCCAGGTTTTCACAGGAGTTCTTCTCAGGCCTGTTAACTTCAGTGGGAATAGTAAAGGGTAAAGGGGACCCCTGACCATTAGGTCCAGTCGTGACCGACTCTGGGGTTGCGGCGCTCATCTCGCTTTATTAGCCGAGGGAGCCGGCGTACATCTTCCGGGTCATGTGGCCAGCATGACTAAGCCGCTTCTGGGGAACCAGAGCAGCGCATGGAAACACCGTCTACCTCCCCACCGGAGTGGTACCTATTTATCTACTTGCACTTTGACGTGCTTTCGAACTGCTAGGTTGGCAGGAGCAGGGACCGAGCAACGGGAGCTCACCCCGTCATGGGAATTCGAACCGCCGACCTTCTGATCAGCAAGTCCTAGGCTCTGTGGTTTAACCCACAGCACCACCCGCGTCCCTCAGTGGGAATAAATGAGCTTTAAATATGAGTGTTTTGGTTCAGTTGGTGTCAGGGGCTGGACTGAGGAGGAATGGTGGGAACCCCCCCCCCCCATTCCTGCACCTTTCTGAGAAGAGGAGGACAGAATAGATTTAGAACAATGGTTTGCAGAAGGCCATAGTTCAGAGGCTGCAGAGGGGAGAAGCTGGGAGATATTGGGAGGGCAGCAGGAAGAAGAAGCACCAGGGGAGAGGGAGCTAACACACTCAGTGTCTCTAGAAAGCATTCCTGACCCCACCCCACCCCGGGACCAGGCATGCCTTGAGAGTAGTAGAGCAGAAAGTACAGAGGCAGAAAGCACAGATCAGCCGGTGCAGGGGTGACGTAGAATAGGAGGGACTGAGTTGGTGGGACTTTACTTGGAACAATGCCATTATCTAAGAGAGATCACATACCGTCGTCTGTCTCTGTGAATATTGAACAAACTACTTGGTAAGAACTCTTCTTGTTTATCTGCTTCTTGGTATCCCACCATGGGGACTGAACCCTGACAGTTGGGATCAGGCTGTCCTGTCCAGGACAAAATGAGCTTTTGGTGGCACCCTTCATTCTGGAATCTGAAGAATACTCTACTCTAAACCACATGATGATGATGATGATGGTGATGATTTATTTATATCCCGCCCATCTGGCTGGGTTTCCCCAGCCACTCTGGATGGCTTCCAACAAAATATTAAAATACAATAATTCATCAAATATTAAAAGCTAAACAGGGACATGCCTTCAGATGTCTTCTAAAAGTCAGGTAGTTGTTTATTTCCTTGACATCTGATGGGAGGGGGTTCCACAAGGCGGGCGCCACTACCAAGAAGACCCTCTGCCTGGTTCCATGTAACTTGGCTTCTCGCAGTGGGGGAACTGCCAGAAGGGCCTTGGCGCTGGACCTCAGTGTCCGGGCAGAACGATGGGGGTGGAGACGCTCCTTCAGCATGTTCACAGCCTGTCTCAGTGACATCTGCACTGGCTCGAACATGTAAACAAAATGGAAGACGGCAGGATCCCCAAGGAAGTGCTCTATGCGAAGCTGGCTTCAGGCACCAGGCCCATTGGCAGACCAACTCTGAGATACAAAGATGTCTGCAAACGTGACATGAAGGCTGGCAACATTAATCCCGCCGTATTGGAATTGCTTGCAGATGACCGCAACGCCTGGAGACCGACAGGTTGTGTATCCATAGCAGTGACCTGAGGAGAAATGGGAGGAGTACAAAGAGAAGAAACGGAATGATGGAACCAGACACCTTCATCTGCCCCAGCTGAAACAAAACATGTCTATAGCAGTCTCTACAGCCACAGGAGGCACTGTAACTCTCCAATGATTTGATGCCCCCAAAGCGCACTCTTCCATTATCTCCCGAGACAGGAGGATGGCAACCAACCTTGTTCTACAAATGCATTTAGGCTTCGGTTCTAACCTCACCTTTGTGGGAGCAAGCAACAATGAATCCAGTGGGATTTACTTCTGAGTAAACATCCACAGGGTTGCACCGTTGAATGCCAGCGTCATGCTAATTATTCTGCTGGAATTGTATGCTCCGGTACAAGTAGGGAACAGCTGATAATACTTCAGATATCTAGGAGGCAATAGGCAAAGTTTTAGAGCCACCAGCAGAGTGATTCAAGTCATTTTCATTAACGCAAATGGGCCTTTCACGCTACCGTCATCAACAGACCCCATTTGGCGTTCTGTCCCATTTGGCAGTGTGCTCTTGCAGAACTTGCTTCACTAGAAGTGCAGAAGTAATTCCGCGCTGAGAATTATTCCCCTTTGGAATAATACAGCGACTTTGTTTTCTCAGTTAACTGCTCCTGCTTACTTTGATTTCCTTCTTATAGGAGCCCTTTCCATCTGGCCTCACAAAAGGGGATTCGATCCATGGATATGGCAAGAATACAAAAATAGGTGCCTCCTTATTCTCCCAGCTGGCACTTTCAAAATGTCCCATTGTGTTTTGTTTTTGTAGAGAAAAGACTGAAAAATAGAATTTGTAGTGGTTCTAAAAAAATAAAAATCAATTGAGAATCTTAAGAGTTGCTATGGCTCTATAGGAGCAAGCCAGATACCCTCAGGACTTCACCAGGGCACAAAGTTCATGATCTTCCCTGGTCTTTTGATAGCATCTGGTTTCAGAAGTAGGGTATCAGGATGCGGGAGGCTGCGCTAGCCTCTTAATTTCCCCCACCCTGCCAAAACCCCAATATATTCCGCATGAGAGAACCTGTCTCAGAGCAGCAGATCCATAAAACATAAAGGCTTCTTAAGGTTCTTCACAGAGATTGCCAGGGAAGGGAATCTAAACTCTTGCGTGTTCACAGTCTGCCATTGCTGACATTTTCTTAGGGAACAAGACTGTAGGAAGCAAGTGGCGACTTCCTCTTCCTCCCCTCGGTCACCTCTCTAATGTGCACTGTTCCATGCATTTAAGACACGAAAGCTTGTAACAGAATGCCTGGGACGCCATGTCATGTCAGCTCTCATAAGCTTCACGCGGCTGGGCTCTGCTCTTTGACTAGAGAAAAACAGAGAAATCTATAATAAGACAATGGAGCAAGCCTGACTTCACCTACTGGAAAGCAAGAAATGTGTGTTTGGGATGCCATTTTGGTCTGCCTGAATAATGAATGGATGGCCCTGTCTCCTTAAGGGGCTGCATTTTTATTTATTTGTGTTTACCATTAAGAGGATATATATATACACATAGAGATTTATCTTACCATAAAATTACTCAAAACCAGCTTACATCAGTTTTGAAAAATGTAACAAAACAAAACAATAAAAAACAACAACACATGAGGCAGTTTGTAGCCAGTAAGAATAACCTGCGCTGGGCAAAGGATTTTGTTGCCTGAGACAAAGGACAATATCTTTCCCCATTCCAGGTACAGAGAAACAACCAGATGGGTTTTCATCAATACATGCATTTTCATACTTAAAGGTAAAGGTACCCCTGACCGTTAGGTCCAGTCGTGGATGACTCTGGGGTTGCGGTGCTCATCTCGCTTTACTGGCCGAGGGAGCCGGCGTACATTTTCCGGGTCATGTGGCCAGCATGACTAAACCGCTTTTGGCGAAACCAGAGCAGCGCACGGAAACGCCGTTTACCTTCCTGCCGGAGTGGTACCTATTTATCTACTTGCA
This sequence comes from Podarcis pityusensis, assembly GCF_964106645.2. Taxonomy (NCBI): domain Eukaryota; kingdom Metazoa; phylum Chordata; class Lepidosauria; order Squamata; family Lacertidae; genus Podarcis; species Podarcis pityusensis. The sequence goes on from NC_138029.1 coordinate 102,914,216, forward strand.
CTTTGATGTGCTTTCAAACTGCTAGGTGGGCAGGAGCAGGGACCAAGCAACGGGAGCTCACCCCATCGCGGGGATTTGAACTGCCAACCTTCTGATTGGCAGGCCCTAGGCTCCGTGGTTTAGACCACAGCACCACCCGCGTACATATATACTTCTCCCGAATACAGGCGTAGGCAAACTGCGGCCCTCCAGATGTTTAGGACTACAATTCCCATCATCCCTAGCTAACAGGACCAATGGATTACGTAGATTTGGCTTTAAGTGAGAATTGAATCAATTTCCCTTCCGTCGCTGGTCACCAGCAAATTATACATACAACTACATGCTTTGCAGAAGTGTAAACCCAGTGACTATAACAGCTGAGCATTGCTTTGAACCTTGGTCATCCCACATCTAAACCAAACGCTATTTACTGATTGTACAAATAGTACAATCCCATAGTATGATCTTTTTCTTTTGAGTGGGGAGCGATCCTTGTCTCTTGGCAGTATTTACTTTCCTAGTCTCATTACCATTTATTTTATTTTATTTTGCCCCCCCCCCCCACCGCCCTTCCTAATGTTTCCAATATTCAGTGTTTGCCCCTTCAGTCTGTAAATCTCTCCTTAAGGCCAGCCTTTTCTACCTGGGTTCCTTTCCTCTACTGCAAATATCATGTGCGTCAGAACTCCTTTGGCTCAGAAATTTCAACAAGCACTAATAAATCTGTAATATGGTCTTGTATAAATGAATATTAATATTGTCTACCAAGAGGATTTTTTTAACCTTTTACAATGAAGCAAGGAGGGGGAAGCAAGCTAGCGGCACAAACTAATTTAAAAATAAATAAAAAATGAGCATTTTTGAAATGACTATTCCTGGCTACTGGAAAACAGGATTCTCTATTTTCCAATCCAGTTTTCCAGCCTTCACTCATTGGGATAATGAATCTACCACTTCACTTCCATCACCGGCTATCATTTGGAGTCTTAAGCTATTACCACACTGCCAGTTATTTTTGGTGCTTTAAAATGTGCTTTAAAAAGCATTTATTCCCTTTCATGGCTTAATATTTTATTATGATTATATATTTATTTATACTCTGCCTTTTCCCCTGATGAGGCAGCTTATGGGTAAAAATGATAATTACTTAAAACATGGGGTGGGAAATGATAATTGAAACAACTTTAACCAGCACCACTTTGGGAATTATAACATGCAGCTCCCAACAGATATTACCTGAGCAGTCTAAAGGAAGAATGGTGGAGCAGTCAGCTTTCAGTGAAAATGAGCAAGAGTCATATTGACATAAAGTGGGAATAATGGAAAGTTGATGGCACTAGACTGCAGGCCACTGGTCCTTTGACAGGGCCAGGTATGGGGAGAGTTATTTGAGCCAGACAATCCCCAAGGTTAATTTCACATGGCATCCTTCATAAAACCAAGGTAATTCTAATGACAAGGAGGATAATGCTACGTCAAAAGCTGACAGCAGAAATCAGGGAAATAATTCTTGTTAATGTGAATGTTGCCCTCCAAGCAATGCAAAGATCAGAGACTTGAGACAACGCAAAAGCAAGTGGCTTCATACAGAGCAGTGACAATTAAAGTATAAAGCCCTATTCCACACTGGCACCTATACACCTTGGAGCATGTTCTTAGGTTACTTTAGCAGTGTGACCCCTCCACACTTCCCAATCAGTTATGGCCCTGGGTTGATGACTTATACCAGAAGTGAGGATTCTGTGGCCCTCATAATGCTGCAAAATTTCAACTCCTACCATCCTGAATAACATTGACCGTACTGGCTGGATCTGATGAACGTTGAAGTCCAACCATTTCTGGAGGGCTATGGGTCTACAACCCTGGCTTATCCCCTCCCGCTGCCTTGGGAACCTTTGACTTTCCCCTCGACTTTCCATTTGCAGTAGCAAATTGTTTTAAAAATTGCTATTCTAGACAGCCACCAGCAGTTGCCTAATGGTAAGACCAGCTGCTGTTTTAGTCACCTGCTTACAGCAACAGACAGCATGGCTTGGATTTCCCTAAGTGTAACTATGATAAAACAATCTTTTACAAGTAATCCTTTTGTAATCTTGGAGCAATGAAGAATAAATAAGTGTTTTAAAAGACAAAATGCCTGAGTGAACACACAGCAAATCGTTTCACAAATGGCTTCGCATGGGATTTGATGGAACTGTAGGCTGGAATCAATACACAGAACATTCTACTAACAATCTGAAGTGACACCCCAGTATCTTTAGAAATCCCATTTGCATTGTTCATTTTCAGTCTGTCCACCCCCAAGTTAGTCTGTTTTTTCTTATCCCTCCTTTTTTCTCCTCCCCCTTTTTCCTGTCTTTATTCTACCTCCTCTTCAGCCATTGCTTAAGAACTGCCCATAAAGAAGGTCGTTCTGGCCTTTACCTTTTTGACTCTGTTGGACAAAAGCCAAATGTTATTGATCACATTTTCTAGGAAAAAGGCTAATAACTGCTACACCAGGGGGAGCAGCAGGCTAAAGTAATGATAGTGTGTGATCGCTGCGAGAAAGCTTCCAAAATATGGGATTAATTTGCTTGTTTGGATTGCAAATTATGACTAATTGTTCGCCAATGAGCCAAGGCATGATGAATTTGCACAATATCTCAGACTCCTGGATACATTGCTTGACTAAATAACCGGCTGTTTTTCCTTTTGGCAGACCTGGGGTTATTCCTCGATAGGATCAGATCAGGAAAGGAAAGAATCAGTGAAAAGAAATTCAGGTTGGGAAGGAATGAACCACATACAGGTATAGGGCAGACACACAAAAATGACACATGATAATTAATATTTTTATTATTTGTATCCTGCCCATCTCACTGGGTTGCCCCAGCCACTCTAGGTGGCTTCCAACAAATATAAAAGCATAATAAAACATTTAAAACTTCCCTATACAGAGCAGCCTTCAGATTTCTTCTAAAAGTTGTACAATTATTTATCTCCTTGACATCTGATGGGAGAGCATTCCATATGGTAGGTGTCACTACCGAGAAGGCCCTCTGCCTGGTTCCCTGTAACTTGGCTTCTTGCAGTGAGGGAACCGCCAGAAGGCCCTTGGCGCTGGACCTCAGTATAGATATCTGCTAACTTAAGAAAAGGACAAGTGAGAGCTAAGATTGTGGTGACAGCAATCCCTGGACACTGACAACTGTCCAATCCCACCCACTGCTGGCACAACCCTGAGACCATTTTCAAGTGGTCTTTCTTTCTGCATAAGAAAAGTACATAATTCTAGGCTAGCTCTGACCTTCTTGAGAAATGCCAGCCCATAGCCATGCAACCAACAGACTGATGTAATGAATGAAAGAGAAAAAATGTTGAAATAGTGATATTGAATATTTATTTGACAGGCTATTAGGATTTCTAGAACTCATGTCTGGCATTTCCATTATAGAACTTTTGTTTAGAAAATATCAGTGCTAGGCCACCTACAAAAATGAGATAAGGAAAGTATTTGTGAGTAGATTTTCATTTGTATGAGTAACTCCTAATTCCACACTTAGGCTTCCATGCTGAAAATGGTTATAAGGGAGTAAACCCCACTGAATGTGTTCAGATTTACTTCTGAGTAAAAACATACTGGATTGTGCTGTGAAGATCAATCATTCAATTTTAGTTGAATATAGAGATGCACTAGAGTTCAATAAGAATTAGCTACTGACTTTTGCTGATGGCACATTTGTGGACAAATCAAATATCCCCATCCTCAAAATGAATTGTTCACACACACACACACCCCATAAATCCATTAGTTTCTTTATAGAATTGCATTTGCAGTTGCGCATAGGAAGACAAATTGAGCATGCCAAGGCCTGCTTTCCCCCAAAACACAGGTTGTAGCTGCCAGCAAAAGAAGTTCAAAGCTCTGAGTGTCCTCTCTGGTAATGGACGTGAAATTTGTCTAGAGGGGAAAAACTTGAGTAGATCAAAACAAGTTGCCAAGCAGCTCTCATAAAGACTCATTGACACTTGCCAAGTTGAAATAGAAAGACGCAAATACTGGGAGATACTGAGAAATCGTGGGGAGGGATATCTGATAATCCTTTCTTCCTGACACAGTTAGTTCATGATGTATTGCCAGCACTTCAGTGCTGCTACTATTCTGAGACACAGAGTTCAAGTAGTTGGTGTTACCGTCTTATCCTTGGCTGTTGAAAGAGGCCCTGATCTTGAAAAGGGCTTATCATATGCTGACAACACCAAACTGTAAATCTTCTAAAGGAGCTATGTCACACTAAAGTCATCCAAGGAAGGCTACCTAGTAGGACTGCCGACTTTTTCTCTCTCTCCTTGCAAGACTCGGGTGAATTAACATTGGTATGAAAAGCAGAATCTCCTCAGGCAAAACTTTCCTCAACTCCATGGCAAAGAAAAGTCCTGGTTTTCCACTTCATACACAGATCATTAAAACATAGGAGCCCTGCTTAAAGAGGGGCAGATTGCTGCCTTCTTCTCCATTGCTTCCTGGTCTCCGTTATCTCAGTTTAGCATGTTGTCCACTGGTTTTACCACTATGACATTGCCATTTCTCTACGTGAAGCTATCAGGTCAGGGCTGAGGAAGCTGTAGCCCTCCACATATTGTTGGACTCCAACTCCCATCAAACAACATGGCCAGTGGTTGGGGGATGACAGGGGCTGTAGTCCAACAACATCTGGAAGGTCATAGCTTTCCCATTCCTGTATTAGGTGAAGAAAGACCCTGGGGGTCAAGGGCCATGGAGGACATGAAACAAAAGGAGCTGGAAATTTAAATGCACATAGGGCATGTCTATGTGTCAACCCTCCTCCCCATGTGATTAGAATTGCACGAAGAGCAGGAATGCATTTGTTGGCCCCATGTTACTGTAGATTGGTTCCATTGCCCTCCAAACTTTGAAGGGTTAATTTCTGTTCTACTTGTATGTTGTTTAGTTGTTTAGTCGTGTCCGATTCTTCGTGACCCCATGGACCAGAGCACGCCAGGCACTCCTGTCTTCCACTGCCTCCCGTAGTTTAGTCAAACTCATGCTGGTAGCTTCGAGAACACTGTCCAACCATCTCGTCCTCTGTCGTCCCCTTCTCCTTGTGCCCTCCATCTTTCCCAACATCAGGGTCTTTTCCAGGGAGTCTTCTCTTCTCATGAGGTGGCCAAAGTATTGGAGTCTCAGTTCTATTTATATAGGCTCCCTTTATTGATTTAGAATCCCAATGGCACATCTGGAGAAGGTTCCCCACCTTAGAAGCCACCCATCCAGTGTGTAGTGGGGTGAAAGAGTCAAGCGACAGGAATTGGATGGAAGTGGTGTGGCCCCATTCCCCACTCACCCACCGAGTTTAGACTATGTAGAGGGATGTGTGTCCACTGAAGAAATGGAGACTTACTTCCCCAGAGATTTTATTCAATTGGGAATATAACCCGAACTTTCCTTGCATCTTAGGCAGCAGGCTATAATTCCCCCCCCTTCTCCCCTTGTTAGAATGTCATTTGTTGGTTTGAGGTAAAATCTATACATCGATCAAGCAGTCCTTGCAAAGAGGCATGCACACACTCAACAACAAATAATAGATTATTGGAAGGGCAGCTGCATACACAGCTAGACAACAAGTGGTAATTATTTTTATGATTCATTAAGGTTATCGACCGACGTAAAGAGGAGAATGGATGCGCTTGTTATACACTTTTGAAGAAATTGGGTGTCAGTTTGATCTTTAGCAGCTGAGATTATCTTAGGCTCCTTAAGTAATTATGGAGCTGTGGTGATCATGGTGATTGTTTCTAATCACTGATGTGCATGCATTCTCTACTCCCATGGGAAGTTTAGTCACTGGTGCCTTTTTCTTGCTTTCCCTACTGTGTGTACAGCCTGCTGCTTTCTACACACACTTTTTGCTCTCCATCCAAACAAGCAAGAGGCAATATCAGAGTTCACAGAGTCAAGCCAGGCAAAAACACTTGGGGTGCAAAGCAAGGTCAGTGAGAGGCAGGGATGTAAGAAGGCAGCAGTTTCAATTCTGACTTGTGTTTGTCACAATCTGCGCTGTTTCTGTTCTGCTGCACTTCAGTTGTTACCAAATAATATGTTAGGTGATTTATGTAACTATTTATGTTACATTCATTTCAATGTCAAGAAAACGTTGCAAAAAAGTATCATTTGCAGATTTAGAACAACAAGAACAATAAGAACAAATGCCAATTGTATTCACTTGACTCATTTTCTTTCCTGGTCCTTGATGCACATGCAAACTGCAGGAATTTCCACTTCCTTCTCCATTTCCTCCAAAATCCCTAGTGAGAACTGTGGCATGATAGACAGACCTGGAGGGCTGCATTTAGTCTCTGGGCCTATTGTTCCCAACTCCTGCATTAGGTTGTTGAATTTTGCTTTGTACTCTTCAGTGGCCATCTGGCCACCTACAGACCAATGACTCTTTTAACATATATTATCCAAAGATTTATAAAAAGAGCTTCCTGCATTGCTGGTTTTTGTTTTTTGTTTGTTTTTTGAAAACAAACAAAAGTTCCACTTTTTCTGCTGTGCTAAGTTTGTTCTTGCCAAAATTGATATTTTATTTTGATTGAACCAAATTAAACTGAATATAGTGAGTTGCCCATGAAAGAAAAGTATCCTCATGATGGTGTTTGCTTTCATAACTTGTAGCCACCATTCGGTAATGCTGTTAGGGTGTCATAACACAAAAATAAATAAATATAAATCCATATAAAATTACATATACCAAAAAAAAAAAAGAACAACAGCATAAACTCGGCAGAGTGGTTGAACCATCATTCACCAGTTAGGAGCACCAGGAACTGCCCCTATCCTGACTCAAACCTTTGTTCCATCTAACTCAATGTTTTCTTCACTGAGAGGAAGCTACTCTCCCTGGTTTCAGGCAGGAGTCTCTCCCAACTCTTCCTGGAGATACTGAGGGATTGAACCCAGGACTTTCTACATACACAAGAGATGCTCTGCCACTGAGCTATGGTTCTTCCCACAAAGTGCTGGAATGTCTGGAAAAATGAAAATGCCTTTAAGTAGGCACCGGGATGACAGTTTTAGCACTAGGCAAGCTTCCCTGGAGATGATGTTCCATGTGTGGCATCCACGAATGAGCAGGTCCTCCGTCCAGTCACCATCACTCACCTAAGTACAGGTATGGAGGGGGGAATCTGGAGGAGACACTCAGATGGTGAGCATAAAGTACAGGTTGCTTCATATGGTGGAAGGCTTTATAGGTAAGCACCAGCACTTTGAATTGTCCCCAGAGCAGACCAGTAGCCGGTGTTGCTGTTTCTAATTGACCATTCTAATCGACTCTGACATTTATTGTACACCCACCAATCAATCACCTTTGGCTTGGAACACATAATTTGTGTCCAGGCTTTCTCTTCGGATGTAAAGGCTACCATGAAAAGAGATGCTTGTTAACTTGCCCTACTTATTCCTGAATTTGCTGCTTCTGCAAAGTAATAAAATATTTACACCACCCTCAGCATGAAACTGTGTACCTATTAGTTCGGTCTTCCCTGCTTATTAAGTACCCAGTAGACATCAGTAAACAATGGGGATCAGTTATTGTCACCATTAGCCTGCCTGAAATCATACACGTGCCACAAATTCTAGGCAATTCTAGGCAAAGACTGGTAATGTAGTCAGAGACTGTTTAAGCCATTCAGACTTATTGTTGTTCCAGTTAAATGACTAAAGCTCAAAGGGCTGCTTTTCTCAATTTTGTGAATGTGGGAGTGGAAGCAGGTTTTGGATATGTGTGTAGATCGAAATATACTCTTGCCCCCCAAAAGGTGTGTGGTCTGTTTACATTATGGAATGCATGCGCCTTTAGATCTGAGCATTCCCAATGTTTGAAACTGAAATGTGATCATTTGCCCCAAAATTTGTACATTTGCTGCATTTATGTTCTCCTGAAAGGGCTTGGGATAAGGAATAATGGGAATTTCTTCTCTCTCCATGAGCAATAAAAGTCTTTGTGAGTTGCTGGTCCATGCCTCTTAAAACATTGAACTCTACTTTGTTTGTTCATTTAAATGTTCAGCCCACCCATCCTATGGCTCATTCTTGCTTGTTTGCTTTGCAAAAGAAGCTGGATTCTGCAAGTGGAATCTGTTGTTCCAAATATGAACATTATTCTGCCTGCGTTATTCAACCTGGAATTAGTTTTCTTGACACATAATTTAATTACTACATATGCATTCCTGGTGGCAAAATAGTGCAGCTTATAAGAACCAATAAAATGCAAATGCAATATTATACTGTTAAATCTACAATTGTGATTTTTCATGTCTTTGCTGGCATATTTTTTGTGATCAGTAACTCTACTGAACTTGTACAGTGCCACATGGGCACCACTGAATGCTAGACTTGACCCAGAGTCCTGTAAAAAGAACTGCAGAGAGAGGACATTGATGTATAGCATTGATTTCATCCACATTTTTTCAGCAATGGAGGTATTCCATTGCCTTGCTTTGATGCATTTTGTAAACACATTATTGAAGGTAACTAAGTGAGAAATGTGCTGCCATGGGCCTTTCAAAATCTGAGTTGAATATACTTTGCAGGAGTGATGATCTCAGAGAACAAGTTTATGTACATACCCTCGCAGTCAGCTGTTGTGCAGCAACGTACCCAGATGCAAATAGAATTGAAGCTTAGAGAAGATATTTATAACCCTGGATCCTTAAATTTAGAGCATTTGACTGTAACACAATCTCAGTTTGCTTTTATTGTGTGCACAGTCTGATTCCTTATAACTTTGGAAAGTGGGTGTATTTGAAGGTGCTAGATTCTGCCCTCAACAATTTTATCGCCAAATTCACTCGTGCTCTGTTCGCGGGCTTCCCTTTGACATCTGGTTGACCGCTGTGAGAACAGGTAGCTGGACTAGACGGGCCACTGGCTTGATCCAGCACATTCTTCTTAAGTTCTTGTACAAGTTGATGTAAGGAGAGAGCTAATTCTATGGTTCTTTCCTACCTGACCACCAACTGACCAGGAGTAGCAACATGGGCAAGCGACTCCCGCGTGGCTGGTTGTGTTTGTACTGGAGTGAGTTTCAAAAGGGTGCAGAAGGTGTAGTAACCTATGTGCCCTCTAGCTGTAGTAAAAAAATTGTTAGGCATGGCATAAAATCCATCAAGTGCATGTACTAGAAACAACCTTATTCTCTATATCCAGGTGGACCATAGTAAAAATGTAATATTTGTCCCATGAGCTGATCAACCACATGCCTGAACTTCAGAGCTGACCTGTTGGCTGTACTGCTCATCTAGGAATCTTTGGTCCCATTCACACATGCTTTTGGCGGCGGCGAAGCCACTTTTCCATGCTGCAATTCCAATGCAGTTATCTGGCAGGAAAGACCCATGCAAATGACTTCACCCATGCCAGGCATCTAGCTGTTTTAAGAATAGCAGGAGTTGTGTGGCTGATGATGTGAACCCTGAAAGATTTGCCTTACGGGCCATCAGATGGGAGGTCAGAACCTGATCCCTGCCCAGTCAGAACCTGATCCATAGAGCAATGCTGGCAGGCTCACAGTATGGATGGAATCTACACACATAATTTTTTTATATAAAAAAAATGCTGTGAAAATACTCTTTTAAAAACGTTTTGAAAAATGCATTGAATTTTGCATAGCTCACTGTTGCCATCTAGTGTCACATTTGTACATTGCACTTCACAACACATTTAAAACGTTTTATTTGCAGCTGTATAGCTGAGTCGATGGTCAGAATAGTTATTTAGGCACAGCCAAGGGAATCCATCTGAGAATGGGAGCAGAAGAAAGGACCTCTTAACTGGCACTAGGCTACATAAAAGCAGAAACAGATAAAATACATCTGCAGGGCTAAAGGAACACATGAGTGCACAACTTTGGCAAAGGTGTAACCCTTGCCCAGAATATTTTTCTGTAGGCAGTAGGATCACAATTACCCAATCAGAGGAGCTGCGATTGAAAGCATTCAAACATGGGCACACACATGGTAAAAATCACGAAATGTGTGTTTGATTTCCTTCTCTCTCTTTTTACCCATATGATTGAATGCAAATATATACCCTTGTTTATGTAGACTTGTAACAGACAGGGAGCTGTTGCCAGTCAGCTGTTACTGCGGCACTGCAAAAGCTAAATGGAATATTAAAGCAATTTAATTTCCTCTTAGGAATTGACTTCTGCTCTCAGCAGTCATGGTTGCTGTTGAAACGGGGTGGGGGAGATCAATAAGCACCTGCTGTTCTGCAATCTATAAAATAATCACATTAAGGTTTACTAGAGACATACAGGATGCAAGGGTGCATTGCTGGTTTACTCCAGTACAGCTAAAATTGTATATTCGTTCAGTAAACAAACAATGCTACAGATTGTAAAATTCCAAGCTTTGTTTCTCATAGTGAAGTACTTAATGCATGAGCAAAAAGTCTCCAGAAATGTCAGCCAATATCATTCATTTTCAAAACAATTTAACCAAACTCCTATTAAAATGGAGCCACAAAGAAAAAAATTCTTTGTTGTCATTGGGAAATGTTGGGTCCCCCTCCCCCTAAAAAATATGGTTGTTCTGGAACATAAAACTGCACAGGGATGTTTTAAATAAAATGATACAACTTAAAATGCTGTTTGCATGCCAATTTATAACAAAGCACAGAGCATTTCCAGGCATAACAGCATATATATTGCATTGTGTTTTGTAGTTTTACATTTTTAAGCTCCGCCGTGGTTCCTGTACATTTCCTCACTCTCTGTCTCCCCACACAACACCTCCCTGTCATCTTGCCATCACCTTAAGACAAACATAAGGGCATAAATAGAGGCCTGTGGGATCAAGATAAGTGTGGATCAGGTGGCTTTGACTCAATCAACTTTCTTCCCCGTCCATATCCCTCTCTCATGATATTAGTATCCATTGCCATCCAATGAAGGGGAAGATGGAAAGATTCATGCAAGAGAAAGTTCTTTTTCACACAGCTCATAGTTCAGCTATATAATTCTTTCCCACAATATGTAGCGATGGCCACCAACTTGGGTGGATTTAAAAGAAGGTTGGTCAACTTCATCAGATGATAAGACTATAAATGACTAGTCATCACAATGGCTATGTTATTCCTCCATTGTTGGAGAAGGCTGAATTTCCCATGTTCAGTGGGGTAGGACTTCACAGCCATTCATAGTTTCTTCATACTTTCCTAATGGTTAGGGGAAGCAGTACAAATTACACAGTACAATAGACACAAATGTGGTTTATTGGCATACTTTTCCATATATCAGAATTCAATTTGTCTCCTTTTATAAATAATAATAATAATAATAATAATAATAATAATAATAATAACTGATGATGTGTTTAAGCTACTCTACCTCTTTGTTGATCTTAATGACATTTCTATATAAATAACATTTTGCATTTTAATTGGTTTTTCAGATAAGTAAACAGCAGCTCCAAACCGTCAAGGATCGCTTCCAAGCCTTCCTCAATGGAGAAACTCAGATTGTAGCAGATGAAGCTTTCATGAATGCCGTCCAGAGCTATTATGAGGTAAGAACACTAGAGTGGCAATTCCAGTTCTCAGGTTCTAAAGGGGCAGAAGCTGTCCCCATGTGCACAGAATGGACCAATCCGAGGCTGGGATGGTAGAATCTGTCCATTTCCATTTCATTCAGGTTTTTTCCATTTTTTCCAGTCCTAAATTTAGGTTGCCATTCTTTCACATTGGTTTGCTGTGTGTGTAGCCGCCTCCCCACTACGTCACCCTCCAACTCACAGAGTGCACTATTTCCACAATGCGATTAACATTGTGAGAAGGGACAAACAACTCAATAGGGCTTCTCGCCATGTGACCTGCTCTCTCAGGAACTACAAGTCCCAGAGTTCTTTCTTCCCGCTTGTATTTCTTTTCCACATGTGGGAAGAGCAGTTAGTGTGTGGCAGCAGGTGAGCAGCAGGACGAAGGAACAGGCACCATCATAATTGGTACACATACAGTACGTCCCAGAGACAGAAGGAGCCTGAGCTGCTGCCATGATATAGGGCCGGGGACACAGATGTGAAGATAGGTCTCTGGCCTCCAGAGTGCATAGAACAACTTAATCTCCAGCAACAGGAATTATTCATAGTTGCACACACGTAAAGAGACAGAATTTGTTGAAACGTTTTCCAATAAATGTTAATCCAATATTAAAACTAAAACAACTTTGTGTTTTTAATCCCACTTTGAAGCAGACAGTTGACTCGTCCAACATTCCCAACCTGGTACCTACCAGATGTTTTGGATCATTCTGGATGGGGCTGATGCAAGAAGTAGTCCAAAACCTCTTGTGGGCACTGGGTTGGAGACGGCAAGCTGTGGGTCCAAACATGTCCCTAAACTATATATTTCCATGAATTGTTTTCTACAAGTACTAGGCAACTTTGTCCGGCTCTGTAAATGCCATCACCTTTCACCATGCTCAAAGCAGATTCCAGGCTTTATGCCTTGGTTTGTTGGTAAACTGTACCCTGTTCTTTTGTCATGTCACCCTGAGATCCCAAACCAAATCAGGGTTCGTTGTGACAGTGGGCCACTAGGAACCAAAGTGAGTCTCAACTAACAAGTCCCATTACTTTCAATGGGAGTTTGTAGCAACTAATAGAAGGCAGATTGGGCCTGTTGTCTTCCATGAAATTATTGCAGTTTGTGTAAAAAGCACGATTACAATTTCTGCAGCTCAGGTAGCATAGATCATTACAGCATGGATGTGTTGTTGTTTAGTCGTTTAGTCATGTCCGACTCTTCGTGACCCCATGGACCAGAGCATGCCAGGCACTCCTGTCTTCCATTGCCTCCCACAGTTTGGTCAAACTCATGTTGGTAGCTTCGAGAACACTGTCCAACCATCTCGTCCTCTGTCGTCCCCTTCTCCTTGTGCCCTCCATCTTCCCCAACATCAGGGTCTTTTCCAGGGAGTCTTCTCTTCTCATGAGGTGGCCAAAGTATTGGAGCCTCAGCTTCAGGATCTGTCCTTCCAGTGAGCACTCAGATTTCCTTAAGAATGGATAGGTTTGATCTTCTTGCAGTCCATGGGACTCTCAAGAGTCTCCTCCAGCACCATAATTCAAAAGCATCCATTCTTCGGCGATCAGCCTTCTTTATGGTCCAGCTCTCACTTCCATACATCACTACTGGGAAAACCATGGACAGCATGGATGTAGGGAGCAGGTAACCAGGGATATGAGGCCTCTGCCTGAGATGCGGCTGCCAGTCAGATGGAGCAGGAGTCGAACCAGGTACAACCTGTTCCTAACAACTGCAGCTGTTCAGAGGTAGCCAAACTGCTGTCCGTGAGTTCTATTGAGGTCAAATCCAGAAAAGGTCATGGAACCCATACTTGGCCCTGCACTGGGTTTATTTTTGTCTAACAGTGGAGACTCAAGCTGTTTTGACCAGGGCTTTCAGTGGGCTGACCCAGAGAATGAATTTGGAGGATTGTGGCATATTATAGTGCACAGAAATATTAACTAACAATTCATCTGAGTAAGTTTACATTGCCTCAGGGGCTTGTTTTTTTGGGGGGGTGTTTTCTAAGCAACAAACAAGTGGGAAGGTTATAAAAAGACTAATGCGGAACTGAGGGAGTACTTATCCTACAGTATTCAGTCATTAGATTATTTTGTGTCATTTTTCTCATTCCAGAGGTTATAAATTTCAATTAGGGAGTGCTATTTTCCAATTATATAATATCTTTGTTAAAAGAATCAATATTTTGGCAGTTAATTAGGTTTTTTAGAAATAAGTCTTGTGCGTACTAATTAATCTCTGCGACCGATCATCACGGCATCTATAACTGTTTACAAGTTGTCAGATAGCTCACTTGACATCTCTATATACTTGTTGAGTTCAGTTCGCATGAATGAATAATAATCAGGGAAGGAAAACACCATATTTTGGGTATACAACATCCATATGCATTAACATTTGCTTTCATATTTTACATGCAAGCTTCCTTTACGTGTCAGGGGGCCAACTTTGCAGATTCATGTTTTCCTAACTAGAATTTCTACATACACTGCAAACCAAATGCTAGAGTTAGTGAGTATCTGCTGCTGTAAAACCACTTAGGAACATAGGAAGTTGGACCATTGTGGAATTGGACCATTGAACCATCTGGACCAGTATTTGTTTATTTAGAAAAGTTATAGACTGCTAGCAGTAAAAGGAAGGTGCATTAAATGGAGTCATATCACTGGTCCATCTAACTCTGTCTTAACTGCACTGACTGGCAGTAGCTCTCCAAGACATCACCTCCATTGCATGCTAAAGGCATCTGGTCCTTCCTGCATGTGGTGATGGTTGTTTTCTTCAAGCAGTAACCAGCACAACCAACTGGTACCCTTAACATGATTTGATTCTTGCATATTCCTGCTGCTGGTGATGGTGGGGGGTTTTTTTGCATGTGTGCCTCCTTGCTCATGAAGAGCAGGCTGTATCAAGATGCTCCTTCAAATCAGAAGTGCCTGATAGCAAAGTCACTCCCAAACCACTTCCATCTCCTTCTCCAGGAAATATGAAAGATGCCATCTTGCTCAGAGTGTCAGGAGGGGACTCGAAACATTCTTCTGCTTCAAGTTTGCAAGGCTAGAGTGAGAATCCTCACGCTTCCTTTCTTCCTTTTGTACTCATGCAGTCTGTTATCCTTTTTTATGGAAGTGTCTCTTCCTCCAAGACACGTGGAGAGCATTATAAGCTTTTAGTGCTTTTCCAAGCTCGAGATACTCAATGCAGAAAACTGCTGTGTCCTCGGGTCATCCTTCAGTCCCTTAATTATTGAACATTTGCAGATACACCCCTCTGCCGGCCTAGCTTCTTCACAGTGTACTGCATTCATTCCATCCTTGACGCCATTAAGAAAGCAATGCTTTACGCCTTCCAGGCTGCCAGCAGCCCTCCCTGTTCTCTCAAATTGAGAGAAATGCCTTCTTGTTTCTGATGGGGGGCCATTACCGCCTTGACCCATTTTCCCTTTTCTTTCTTTTAGTCGAAATAAGATCATCTCACGGGCACCCTGCTTTGCCTCTCTTATTCTCCTATGCATCTGCTTTGTTTTAGATTCACTGATCTAAATGGAAGGGCATCTCAGTTGCAAAAAGCTCTGAAAACTGAGTAAACTGTGAGGCAGAGCAGAATTGGGCCATAATGGCTGTGTCCTGCCTCTCCTATGCTTTTGAATGCTGAGAATCACAAGTGGGGAGAACACTGTTGCCCATAGGTCCTACTTGTGGGTTTTCCATGGACATCTGGTTTGCCATTGTGAGAACAGGATGTTCTTATGTTTTTGTCCATGCTTGTTGTGGAAGCACAAGTTATCTTCAATACTTTTTGAGAGTCCCCCCACTGCTGCAAGTGGCTAGAAGCTCCAGAATTAGCTCTGGCTCCCTTTGCAGGAGAGAGCACTGGAGACGTTTGCTTTCTTTTCAAGAGTCTCAGCAGAGCAAGCAAGGAATGCTTCAGGCTTGTGAGGGACACCAGGCAGAGCCAGGAACAAAATGGTAGCTTTGGGGGAGAGCCCAATGCAAAATGGTGACTCAAAGGGGTGGGTGCAAGCATACTGAAATGAGCTGCATATCCAATTACAAGCGCATCTGAGTTACTACGGATCCTGGATTCTTTCACCAAATTCTAAAACTGGCCCCTGGAGCTGTGCAATAATAATATATAATAATAATTTATTATTTATACTCTGCCCATCTGGCTGGGTTTCCCCAGCCACTCTGGGCGGCTTCCAACAGAATATTAAAATACAATAGTCTATCGAACAATAAAAGCTTCCCTAAACAGGGCTGCCTTCAGATGTCTTCTAAAAGTCTGGTAGTTGTTCTTCTCTTTGACATCTGGTGGGAGGGCGTTCCACAGGGCGGGGGCCACTACCAAGAAGGCCCTCTGCCTGGTTCCCTGCAAGGCAGCCAAATGATGCTCATGTTTCACAAGTGAACACATGTGCTAATAGAAAAACCAACAGTCTAACCTTGCATTTAACAAGTCATCTGCTGGTAACCATAGGATTCCAGGCCGGTGAATGAGGAGGCTGGCCGAGGAGGGACGGATCTCTCCATTCCTCCTTTGCCCATTGGCTTGGTTCCCATTCCTCATCATTCTGTTTGATAAGAGGGTTTTTATTCGTATATTGTAACTAGCCTGCTAAGAGGCTAGTATCCTGAATAACAGAGGGATTCCTCTCTATTAGCCTCTTAGCAGGCTAGTAAAACAAAAACAAAACCAACGCCCTTCAGACTACTAATCCTTTGGACTTTTTTGAAGACTGGCTGGTGGTCCTTCATGGTGAGCTTTCAGGAGTTCCAGCCCTTCCACTTCATCTCCACCCCCCTGGGGTGTCCTGCCTTCAGAGAAAGGATATGTGTCATGTTTTATTCCCTGTGTGGACGATTCTATCTTCGAGGTGGACATTTCTCTTTCATCTTTTCATCTTTTTTTTCATACCTTTGCCAGAAAGAGGTCACTGTTGACAGGTGGCTCCTAGGGAAAGAAAAAATGTCATCTTCCCCTGTTCTTCCCCAGAGCGGCTGTCACAGTGTCAAATGGCTTTCATCCCCTGCGTCTGACCTCTGCTTTGTACTCCATCTGTCTGCATAGAGTGATGAAAAGAGACCCTCAGAATAGCGTGAGGCACAGATTGCTTTTCTTACACTCGACTCTACATAGCAACAAGGTTTGATCTGCGGCCGGTTCTCAAATAGCATCCTGTCACTCACTGGCATCTCCTTCTCCTTTAATTAAAGTGTGGCCACAATGCTCCTAGCAGGCCACAATGTATTGGAAAGTTGTTATGTGAGAAGGTGAGAGGTGGATTTTCTCATCCTGGTTTGTCTGATAATGGCGTTAGGTCAATTGCTTAGGTAATATGTTCTCCTTACAAGACATTCTGTTGTTTCTGTCAAGCTACAAGGCATGAGGACACAGAATAATTTCATTTATTGAAATGGCCTAGTTCTTGAAACTGTTTGGGTAAACAGAAGTTCAGAAAAACAGGACCCCAGAAAGGGAAAAAATAGATATTAAGGAGTGGGGGTCATGTTCTAGAATGATAGAATTGTATAGTGGGAAGGGATCCCAAGAACCATCTAGTCCAACCTCCTACAATACAGGAATCACAACTAATAAAGGAATCCCAGCCTCTGGCCATCTGTCAGGGATTCTTTAGTTGTGATTCCTTCATTGCGGGAACGAAGCAGGTGGCATATTATTAAATCACTGTGGTATGATAGCCAATTCACTTTCATGCCTTGCAGACTAATGGCAAGGGTGGCAAAAAAGGGAAACTGAAAAAGTCCCATAAACAGAAATGTAGCATTAATGTTGGTGGGTTGCATCATAATGCTTTCTAAAAGGTGAAAGAAAATTGCAGTAGAAGAATAAAGAATTGATCCCAAGCACCTAACCAGAGCAGTCAAACCTGGAGATGATGATGATGAAGATGAAGATTATAATAATAATAATAATAATAATAATAATAATAATAATAATAATTATACCCCACCCATCTGGCAGGGTTTCCCCAGCCACTCTGTGCGGCTCCCAACAGAGTACATCTTTGGTACCTAATGACAGAACCCAAGAGCTATGACATTCTGAATATTATGCGGTAGTTTAAGACCCGAAATAAGAAAGAACGTGTTTACTTTGAGCCGATACATGAACTCCAAAAGAAACTACATTGATATAAAACCAGAAGTGGTTTTCTGGGTGGGCAGAACCACTACCCTAGCATGTGAGTTGCCATGGTTTCCTGGGAGGGGAAGGGACATGGCAGCAGGGAGTCTGGTGTGGTGGAAACACATCGTCGGAGCCAAACTGTCACTTCTGCCAGAGCATTTGCACCATGCTTTCCTCCCAAGCACCTTGCCCCTGCCCCACTCCCTCCTGGTAAGGGACATCAACCCACCTGCCGGGAAGCAGCATAGTGACTCGGGAGCCATTTCTGTATAAAACTAGTTTATGTTTTGAGCTGAAATTACTTGTTGGCATGTTTGTTGTCCAGTGTAAGACCTTTCGATTCCCTGTATAAGAAATGTGAAGTAAAAATAATCTGAAATTAAATGAATAAAGAAGAGGAGTTTGGATTTGATATCCCACTTTATCACTCCCCTTCAGGAGTCTCAAAGCGGCTAACAATCTCCTGTCCCTTCCTCCCCCACAACAAACACTCTGTGAGGTGAGTGCGGCTGAGAGA
The DNA here is from genome assembly GCF_964106645.2 of Podarcis pityusensis. NCBI lineage: Eukaryota > Metazoa > Chordata > Lepidosauria > Squamata > Lacertidae > Podarcis > Podarcis pityusensis. Next base: position 102,932,461 of record NC_138029.1, read on the forward strand.
CTTCAGAGAAGGGTGACTAGCCCAAGGTCACCCAGCAGCTGCATGTGGAAGAGCGGGGAAGCGAACCCGGTTCACCAGATTACGAGTCCACTGCTCTTAACCACTACACCACACTGGCTCTCTGAAAAAGCTCCTGAAACTTCAGGTTTTCCATAATGTATCCACATTCTAGTGCCCTGTCCTTCCTCTCCAATTTTGGTGGCAGATGTCAGCACAGGATAAATTAAGTCAAAGGCACACAAAGTGTGCACTTTTCCAGTGAGGACACTGAGGGAGGGACAAAAGCTCAATATGATGGTCAGGATCACCTGCTTTGCAGGTTTAAGGTCCCAGGTTCAATCCCTGGCATCTCCAGTTAAAAGAGTTCAGGTAGCAGGTGATTATAAGATTCCTGCCCGAGACCCAGAAGAGCTGCTTCACAGTCCTAAAAATGTCTACTCAGAAGAAAGTCCTACTGCACTTTACTTCCAGATAAGTGCGGTTTAGATTGCTGCCTGACAATATTGGGTAGTTCAATGGTCTGACTTTTTTGCTGAATGAACATGGGTACATGGGCCAGTCTCCCAGCACAGGCACATACAGCAAAATGAATGGATGGATGGATGTGCAGTTTATAAGTGACAAGATATGTGATTTACACACTTTCCCCTACACTGAAAGACTTTCGTTGTCAGGCATTTGTCATGTTTGAATTGCCCCTGAGAGAGAAAGAGAATAGCAGAGCCTGAATCTGATTATGTAGTGACTTTTATCAAAATCTGTGTTCAGCTTAAAATGTCATTCCATTTCCTGATGGTTGCTTACATGGCTGCCAAAGTTCTCGTTGGGAAGAAAAATATGTCCTTTTTTCTTGTTTCTTTTTTTAAAAAAAGAAAAGGTTTGCAAAGTATAGATGCTGTGTACTCAGTGCTATTTTTCTAGGGAAAAGAGGTGCCGGAACTCACAGTGAACACCTCCCTTGTTCTCCCTTGTTCTTTCATAATGGCAATGGTGCCCACCTGAAAAAAAGTCATGGCTTACTATTCCAGTTCATTGGGTCTAGCTTTAAACACAGGGTGGAATGCTATATTCCTTGACTACTGTCTAGTGCGTACTGTCCAGTGCATAAGCCACTAGACAGTATTTCCTAATGTGATTTGCTTCCAGTCATTTCACAGCCAGCATGCTCTGAAACAGCCAGGAGGGGAATCGAGATTTCATTTTATTCTATTGTTTTACTTGCAGGTGTTTCTGAAAAGTGACCGTGTTGCCAGAATGGTTCAGAGTGGTGGTTTCTCGGCCAACGACTCTCGGGAAGTCTTCAAGAAACATATTGAAAAGAGGGTCCGAAGTCTCCCCGAGATCGATGGCCTCAGCAAGGAGACTGTTCTGAGTTCCTGGATGGCAAAATTTGATGCGATCTATCGCGGTGAAGAGGATCCTCGCAAAGCACAAGCCAGGATGACCGCAAGTGCTGCTTCGGAGCTGATTCTCAGCAAGGAACAACTGTATGAGATGTTCCAGAACATCTTGGGTATCAAGAAATTTGAGCACCAGCTTCTGTACAATGCGTGTCAGGTAAGACTCCCTGTTTTCCAGGAGAATACCAGCTGTTTGTATATGAGTGTACCCGTGTGGATTTCTACTCTTACTATGGCACTGGCCTGTACATTGGTTTAATTTTCAGGAGAATAACAAGGAAGTCTTTCAACGGTGATGATTCATGGGTGCTTCCCACAGGCTTTATTTTGCATGTATTCTTGTGGGAGGATATTGAGTGTGACAACTTACATGCCATCTCTTCAGCATTGCTACTAAACTCTGACTCCGCAGCTGGCTTGTACGCTATCTGTTCACTCTTGTCTAGCTGCCTAAGAGATGGGATGTGCTCCACCGTGCTGTACATCAAGAGGATGGTGCTGTTAGAGGAAGGGCTTTCAGGAATAGCTGTTTGCAGAACTAATTTTGTATAACATCAGCAGTGCGTACAGAGGTGACAGCCTCTGGCCAGAGGGCTTTGACAGCCTCTGTTGAGCAGCAAGCCAGGCACAGGGCCAGGCACCGGGGTCTGACAATGAGTAGTGGTGATCAGGCAGAGGACAGTCAGATGGGAAAGGAGGAGCCGGGGAGGTGAAGCTGGGGTGGAATTTGATCATCAGTCACCCAGCATGCAGCTCTTCATGGCGGACTCAGAAAAGGAGAGTGAAGCCACTTTGTGATGAACCGAGAGGAGAAAGCTGTGCTTGCCATGGGGAGCCCACATTGCAAAGAACACAGAAATGTCAATATAAGAAGGAAGCAAAAGGACGGCTGATCTTCCTCCTACCTCCCTGCATGTTGACAGTTTTGTTGAAAATGAATTGTGGCATTGAGAGTCTCCTTCTGCGCCCCTGTCCCTATTTCAGTGAAATTTGCATTAAGCCTTTTTATTAGTATGCTTTCTGGTTGGAATCTCTTGTTCTGCAAATACCCATTTTCTGGCTGATCTCTACGGGTGTGTTTTTGTGGTAGCATTTTTCCAGTGGGCTGTTGGTAGAGCTATTGCGGTGGGTTCAGGCATCTCCCACTGGCATTTGGTGCCAAAACTCAACTGTGAATATTCCAGGACTAAATGGTGATGGAAGGGGCAGTGTGTGGGCAAATATTATCTTTTTTTAATGAAGTGCAGAACCCTTCATCTGCCCTTCTTCTCTATAGTCTCTTAATCTCTGCAAGGGAGTAGCCACAGTATTTTTCCACATGAAAAGTATTTAAATTAAAATAGAACTGAGGAGGCTTGCATAAGTGAAAGAATTAGATGAGAGCCTGCATGGTATGGGTAGTTAGAGCATTGGACCAGGACCTGGGTTCAAATCTCTCCTCAGCTATGTAGCTCACTGGGCCAGTCGTTATCTCTGAGCCCAACTTCCCTCCCAGGTTGTTGTGAAAATAAAATGGGGAGCGGCCATATTGAGCTTGGAGAATGTAACAAAATAAATAAAGCTGAAGCTACCATGAGAGTTGTGGCAAGTGTAAAAGGTACATGTGAGCAAAATTTGTGCCACATAGACTAGGAGTCCCCAAGTTGCAGGCTGTTAGCTTGCAGTGGTCTGCAGTGTATTTGTGTAAAAAAATAAGTTTAGAAATCATATAGCATCTAACACAGTGCATTTAAATTGCTTCAACAGGTGGAAAAAACATGAAGTGATCTGGCAAGATCTTCAGCAATTTTAAAATGGGACAAAATAAGTTTGGGAACAGGTTGTTGTTATTGTTTAGTCGTGTCTGACTCTTTGTGACCCCATGGACCAGAGCACGCCAGGCACTCCTGTCTTCCACTGCCTCCCACAGTTTGGTCAAACTCATGCTCAGCCTTTCAGAGGTTATTGGACTGCAATTCCTACCACCTTTGAACATTGACCATGTTGCTGGGAATGATAGGAGTTGGTCTAAAACATATGGAGGGCACCAGGTTGAGAATGGCTATTTTAAGGATTTTTGTGGGGAGGAGGGCAGGAAGAGTGAAGAGAACCTGATAGGTTAGCCACTGACTCTCCTAGTTCCCTTCCATCAAGTTCATGCAATGTCATGATTGATATACTAAGGCATTACTCTTCAGCCTCTGTCCCCAGATGTTGTTGAACTATGGCTATATCATCCCTGACCATTGGCTAAGCTGTCTGGGGATGATGGGTTTTATAGTCCCACAGCACCTCAGGAGACAAGGCTGAAGAACTAAAGGAGAATGATATGATTCTGATATATCACTTTTTAGCCTAATATTCATTGACTGTTCCTTTTTATATGAGCATGCTTACAGATTTCCCTTCTTCTTTTTGTCCTCCAAATTCACAGCAGTGCATCTCTTTTTTTAGAGCAAATTCAGTCATTTGGTACTTTCCTTTTCAGATTTACATATTCATTCCCAGGAGACGAGGATTATATTTGTTTCATGAATAGATTAATTTCCTCGGTTTTTTGTTCATCTCTCTCCTCCTCAAAGTCAAAAAAGAGAGAAATATTCCACAGTTCAAAAGAACACAGTGGGCATTGCTGTTCTGATTAATAACCCTGCTGCCCAGCCAAGGAGAGAATTAGGGAAATGAAGAGGCAGAAGGATAACTTCAAAGGGATTGCTAATTCTGGGTTTACTCCATCACAGCTGCAGTCTCCTGCCTGGGAGCTGGGCTTGCACACCATTCTGTCTCCTGCCCTACATCTTTTTTTTAAAAAATTGCCCACACCTCAGGCTGTGCTGGCTGCTTGCATTATCATGTGACAACTGGAGACAGATCACATAGTAAGAGCAAAAATGTGAAATATTGGTGCTGGGAGCAAAAGGATCCTGAGTCTCTGTGGATAAGGATAGACGAGCAATGCGATAACTAGGTTACAGCAGCATGGGGAGGTCTACATGTCCTTGAAGATCCCATTAATGCTAGCCACCGTAATCTCTCTCCTGCCAGTCGGACACAATTACTGTGTCGCTTCCAGATGGGCATACCATTTAAGAATCATGGAACTGTAGTAGGGAAGGGGGCCCACCCCCCTGCAAGGTGGCAATCTCACCTAAAGCATCCATGACAGATGGCCATACAACCTCTACTATAAACATTTTGTTACAGTCGTCAGAATGTGGTGGACTCTCATTCACTGGAGGTTTTTAAAGAGAGATTTGATGGCCATTTGCCAGGGATTCTTTAGTTGTGATTCCTGCATTGTAGGGGGTTAGACTAGATGTCCCTTTGGTGCCCTTCCAACTCTAGAATTCTATGCTTCTGATATAGTTCAGTGGTACAGGATATGCATACATTCATGCATGCAGAAAGCGTCAGGTCCAACCCTTGGCATATCCAGTTACAGTAGTAGGTGAGGTCTTTTATAGAATCCCTAAAAGAAAAACTGGGGGGGGGGGGTAAGAAAAGGTTATTTTATACATTTTTTCAGTTCGTTGTATATCATTTCCCAAAACTCTTTTACTACCTTACATGTCCACCACATATGATAAAAGGTGCCTTCTTTTTCCTTACATTTCCAGCATATATTTGACCCTGTTTTGTACATTTTAGCTAATTTGCTATGAGTTAAATACCAACAATGCAACCTTTTCATATAATTTTCTTTCAATGAATAACATGCTGTGAACTTCAAATCCCAGTTCCCTAGCTTCTCCCATGCTGTAAGTTGTGTATTATATCCAAAATCCTTCGCCCAGTGTATCATAACTGGTGTGTGTGTGTGTATAGTTGTACCTTGGAAGTCAAACGGAATCCGTTCCAGAAGTCTGTTAGACTTCCAAATCATTCGGAAACCAATGCACGGGTTCTGATTGGCTGCAGGAAGCTCCTGCAGCCAATCGAAAGCTGCAGAAGCCCCGTCGGACGTTCGGCTTCTAAAAATAGTTCGTAAACCTGAACAGTCACTTCCAGGTTTGCAGTGTTCAGGAGCCAAAACGTTCGAGAACTAAGCTGTTCGAAAACCAAGGTAGGACTGTATATATAGAATGTAGTATTATGAAACGTGAACTATGCTTCATGGAGTGGGGGGTGATGTTCTGAAGTATGTATCCATTCTTAGTCATGCTCAGACATTAAGCCTGAACACAAGCCAGGGGAAGGGGTGCAGAGTATGCACCTGCCACAATGTACCCACACAAACTGGTCCATCCATCTCCACTCTCAGCCTTCCTGCATTGAGCAGAAGGGTCTGAAGATGGCCTCTAAGTGCATTCAGCTGAACACAGGAGCCTCAAATTATTATTATTATTATTATTATTATTATTATTATTATTATTATTTATACCCCGCCCATCTGGCTATATGGCTTCATATAGCAGTTTGTTGTCATGAATGATCCAACCCCCAGGGAAGGTTTGCAGCCAGATCCCAGTGAAGGTTTGCAACCAGCTGAAGAAAGCAGCCAGGAACAGAGAGGGTTATCTGCCAGGCAGGATGAGCATCAGCAAGTGTCAACTCCCCCGCTCCTTGGAATGCCGGTCGATAAGGGAACGGCTACGAGCGGGCTGCAAGCCAGCTAAAGCTCTTGGGAGTTTCAAACAGGAGCAAACAGAGAAGGAAGTAGTGTGTCAGAAAGGGATGAGGGGGGAGCTGATCCAATCCCTTCTCAGAGTCGGCTAAGGAGAGGGCTGTTGGACTGGAAACAAAGCAAGCATCGCAAGGCACTAGTAGTTCTCTATCTTCTGTAGAATCCGGAAGGAGTCTTCAGAAGGGTCATCTTGATTGATGATGTCGGAGGCTGTGTTAGAGCCGTCTGGAACTCTGTTTGTTTTGACAATAAATCATCCTTTTTAATTAACTATGCTTACTGTGTGATCAAGCTGGGGACTGGATCTCTGACATTTGTTGACAGAAAACAAACTATAATGAGTCTGCTGAGCTAGGTTCAGACATTCAAACAAGCTATAGTTAGGCCAGGCAAACTATGATTTAGCATTATGTGTGAAGCACTGAAAGCAGCCAGGTCTGCTTGGTGAACCACTGCTAGGAAGTATTCCAAGCAATCGTATTTGAAGCCAGCAACACGGCAGTGCTGTTTAGTGCGAAGACAGCCTCCAGTGGGAATATGCACAACTTGAATTAACTATTGTGGGAAATCTTGGCTGAGCTAAAGGGGCTGGAGAGGAGCAAAACGGCTATGATCTCCTTTCCCATGAGCCCACACGTTTGCTCTAAGACATCGTTTGGCTTAGCATGACATGCAAACACGGCCATTATCAAGTTGATATGTATGTAGAAGTACAATTCCAAAGAGGTGGAGAGGAAGCCCCAGATTGGGGGTAGGTGGGGGATAGAGATTGCATCAAAAACTGTATGACAATTGGTCTCTAAGATGGAGTCTTATCATTATACCAGCAGAAAACACTGTTCCATTGATGCCATTCCTCTGTTCAGCTCTCTTTCAAATCTTTGCTTCCTGCCTTCTGTAAAGGCCACACTTTAAAATCTCTTTTACGAAACAACATTTGCTCCGTGGGTCTCTTATTGTCAGAAAGGACTGGGGGAAGCTCATTAGGTAACCTGCCTGGCAAGACTCTCCCTGTGGGCTGAGTTCACCCATGCGCCGAGTGTAAAATCTCCGCAGCTGGTTTTAATGCTTGGGTGATGCAGTGCCTGGCTTTATTTATGTTCTTTTATTGCTCATTAAACCAGCAAACCTACAATTAATTAGGGATTTGTTAGAAGTACGTATTTCAGTGAGAACGCAAACACTTAACACAAGGATTACTTTGCTATTTTTAATATGTGTATGATAAGGATGATAATTAACAGAAATTCTCTAGGGGGAGAGCATCTTATATAAGCCATCTCTTTGGAAGAAAATAAAGCAGAGCTCCAAGCTTTAGCCCTATCGGGAAGGGTTTAGCTATTTCATGAGGGTTTTTGTGTTTGTGAATCAGTATATGTGGAGATTAAAATGATAATACCCAAGAAAAGCTGGACACTGTGATTACAATTTGCCATGACCAATGCTTGGCCTAGACCTTTCCCTCCCCCCACCCCTCATTAGATCTCTCAGTAGGTTTATTTTCATCTCCTTCCGTTCATTTCCTGCACTGCTTCCTGAAGCTACTGATGAAAATATTTTTTGAAAGAAAAGAAAGAATCTAAGGACCCAGAGGTAGTTCAGCCAGGCTCTGGGTATGATTTATATGTGATAAGTACAGAGTCATGAAACAGCTAAGGAACTGAACAGAAATAATAATAGTAACAGTAATACTACTACTATTACTACTACTCTTGCTGCTGCTACTACTACTAATATTAATAATATGTTGCACAGAATGATTAGATAAGAGCCTCTTAAATATCAGTATAAACTGAAACTACCAGCAGATCAAAATGCAAAAATATAGTAGAGACAACCAAAAACCACCAACCAGATATGCAAGTATGTATTTATAAATTGCAATTATTATTATTACTACTACTACTACTACTACTACTACTACTACTCCTCTCACATCTGCTGCTATCTCCCCAAATTAAGTTCACACAGAAAGGGGGGGTTGCACACACTCTACCTCTCACCAGGGAGCAGCCGCAATCAGTTCTCCCCACACCTCAGCCCAATAATACCCATAAAAACAATGTTCACTATTTAATAAGTAAGGAAATGCATGCAGCTACCACCCTGAAATGTGCAAAGATTCTTTGTGAGAATCTTTGGTTGGTTAAAGTTGGTTAAGGAAGGATTAGTAAGGTGTGGGTTAGCTAGTGGCAGCAAGTGATGTAAAGACAGCACTCTGGTGGCTCAGGAGATGATTTGCGGAAGGTGGACTGGTGGGAAAAAAATTAGGATGACCAAGGAACATTGATTGGCTAGAAAGGAGAAACAGTATAATACAGAAGTGTCAATACAGAAGTGCAATGTGGGGAGAAGAGTATTCTGAGTCACTTTGAAACCAGCCACAGGAACTTGGTAAAATTTCTATTAGGAGACCCCCAATCATAGCGGTCAACTTTCAGATTTGAAAATAAGGGATCAGCAGCCTCACCTGTCCCGGGGACAGTCTACGGGATATCTAACAATCTGGGATAGCAGCGGGAAGCAGCAGGAAATGGCACTGGAATAAGGGAATTTCCTGCAAAAAAATGGAAGGTTGACTGCTATGCCCCCAATGGGTGATGGGATAATGTATTGGTGCTAAGAGGCTGCTGGCTTCCATACCAGGGGTTAAAATGAAAAGCAGACCAATGGCATATGCTCTTAAATTTTCAACACCAACCAACAACAACAAAAAGCTGCTTACTATAATCAGTATAAAGATTCTGTGATGAAGTTACCTTACACTCAAAAGTAGAGGAAGCAGTGAAGCCTTTTACCAGCGGTTTGATGCAATACATAATATGCTTTCTGGAAGAAGGCTCGTCTTATTTTGACTTTCGCTTGCACAATTTATCCATGCTGGTGTTAGAAAGCCATATACTTTTCTCTGTTGGAATGCCATAATTTTCTACACAACTCCTGGTATAATGCTGTGATTGCAACTAATCAGTCAATCACTCATGCTTAGATAAGCATACTTTGGATTTTCATTTTTCGTCTTCAAAATGATTTTGCAGTTATATAAGCTTTGGAGTATGGCTGAGTGTGAGGTTTTGCACTAAGGCGATGAGCATGTCTTTCAGCATCCATATTGACAAAAAGCTGGGTGAATTACAAAGTTCAGGCTCCGGGATTAGGAAACGAGCATTCACGGTGTTGTTGTTTCGATTGCTTCCAAAAGCATTTCAGCAAAGCCCTTATGTGCATTTAGCATTAGCACATCCAGGACTTTGGTGCCAAGTGATTAATTACAAAAGCAGATCTTTCCTCAGATATATCTACAAGAGATTCAAGGAGACAGTTCCTCCCTTCTCCCACCTCCCATATTGCTTTTCTTCTGTGCCTTGTAGTGAAATGTTGCAGCATCATTATTTACATTAACTTCCACTTAGCAAGTGCCTTTTATCTAGGCGCTGTGCATTGCATTTACGGTTGAGGCAAAGTTTTGTTATGCTCAAAGCAAGGCATATTATGCAGCAGTGAATTGAATCACCAGAGGTCACAGTTTGATGCAAGGTGAGAGCCAGAAATAGACTCTGGGCTTCTGGTCTCTTCTAATCCTATTCTCTCTTGCATTGCCACTCTCACAGTTTATTTCAGGTGAGCTTAAAAATTGTTGCAGGCTTTCCATGGCACCTGAATGATGTCAAAGCAGAAAGCATGGGTGCTCATTTATATCTGATTTTGGAGATGCTCTGAGTCTGCCTAGGCAGGCAGCCAGGATTATGAATGGAAGCAGAGAATGTCATCTGTCAGATCGATATCCATGAGAACAGACACACGTTGCTGCATTCTTGCAATTCCAAGCTCACCTAGATGCTCATATTGACACGCATAAATGGAAAAAGAAATTCTAATCCCAAGTATCTAATTATCTAATTCCAAGTATGTAAGGTGAACCTTGCATGACTTTGTGGATGGAGACTGTCAAAGTCTATCAAGGTGCTGTGCGTTTCCCAATGGTAGACGTGCGCATGCAAATTTGCAGTGTGACCAGAATTGAAAAGCGGTTAAAGAAGGATACTGTAGAGCTGGAAATGATCAGGTGGCTGGAGCAGCTGCCTATGAGGACAGTTTACAATGACTGAGGCTTTTTAGCTTAGAAGAAAGATGAATAAGGGGGGAAATACGATAGAGCAGAGGTGCCTAGCCTGTGACCCTCCATATATGGCTAGTCGACCATCCATGTGAACGAAGTGTATAGAATTATGCATGATGCAAAGAAAGTGGCTAGTCAGAACTGGGGAATCTTAATAATAATAATAATAATAATAATAATAATAATATTTTATTGATATCCCACCCTCCCCAGCCGAAGCTGGGCTCAGAGTGGCTAACAACAATAAAATTAACACGACATTCTAAAATCAATTCATTTTAAAATCAGTTCAATTCAATTCAATTCTTTAGCAGTTCCTGAAAATCACAAGTGGGGGGGAGAATGCTGTTGTGCTCACGTCCTGTTTACATGTTTCCCATAGGCATCTGCTTGGCCACTGTGAGAATAGAATGCTGGACTGGATGGGACTTGGGGCTGAGAGCCAGTGTGGTGTAGTGGTTAAGAGCGGTATTCTTGTAATCTGGTGAACCGGGTTCGCGTCTCCGCTCCTCCACATGCAGCTGCTGGGTGACCTTGGGCTAGTGACATTTCTCTGAAGTCTCTCAGCTTCACTCACCTCACAGAGTGTTTGTTCTGGGGGAGGAAGGGAAAGGAGAATGTTAGCCGCTTTGAGACTCCTTTGGGTAGTGATAAAGCAGGATATCAAATTTCTCTCTCATAATACTGCAACCCAGTGTCATCTGATGATGCTGAATGTTGGGAGATTCGGGCCAGACATATTGCATAGTTAAACTATGGAATTTGGTCCCACAAGAGTTAGTGATGGATGCTTTCCAAGATGATTAGATAAATCTATACAGGATAGTGGCTATGTCCTACCTCCAGAGTTGGAGGCAGTATGTCTCTGAATACCAGTTGCTGGGAATTACATGTGGGCAGAGTGCTGTTGCACTCGGGTCCTGCCTTTGTGCTTCCAAAAGGCATCCGCCTGGCCACTGAAAAAATAGGACTTCTGGAGAAGGTGGGCCGCTGACCTGATCCAGCAGTTCCCTTCTTACTTTCTTACAGAATGTGTGCTGTGCTCCGCACCAAATGAGACTTGTGCTTTTCCAGCCTCTACAGAGAACCCACCAGTGGATACTATCTGCTACTGGTGATGTTATTTTTCAGACACTCTTTTACCTGCCATTTCTTCTCTGTGATGCTCTGTGACCATCCAACTTATCTTCAAGCTCATTTAGAACTGCTCAACTTCTGATCTCCTGCTGGCACGTGCAACAACACCTGACATTTGGCTCATTGCCACCCAACCACAATATCTCAGTCCTGTTGCCTGTGAGCAGTCTGCCCAGCTCATCTACAGCACTGGCACACTCACAGATGACCATGCTTAGGGCAATGGGTAGACCTTATTAGTACCAAGATAGAAATGCATGAGTCCAACAGTTCATCCGTACCCAGAGTTCTATTGTCTATCCCTGGGTGATGTTCCTTGCTACATCATCTATTTTTAAAATATCTGCTCAACAAGGATTGGAGCCAAGGAGGACATCCTCATTATCTGTGGTGGGGAAAGGAACTGCCTGTGACTAATATAATTCTTCCAGATGGAGTTTCTGCATCAACTCCACAATCTCCTGGTGAACACTGAGGCATGGGCAGAAAATCAGGTTAATTATAAGGAAATGAATGGGTGGAATTCACTTTTCCACGAAAGACAGAAGATAAACAGTTGGAAGAACAGGATGTAGAGAGGAAAAGAACTGTGCTGTGACAGTGGAAAAGGCTGGTTCACTCTGTTGACAACAGGTGTCAATTGGGTCTCTTGTGGTGGTACTGATTGATGCCTGCAGAGTCTCTCTGGCAGCTGTGCCATGTCTCATTAGCTCTGCCCTGATTGTAAAGATGTAGGAGGGGCTTATTGTTCTGTTCACTTCTTAGATTGACAAGGCTGCGCAGAGAAGAACATTTCAGAGAGAAAGACCAAGAGAGATGTGGGCATTTGTTGTTCTCTGAGTTAACAGCGAAACCAAGAGCTGTTGCCCTAAGTATATGTACTAGGAAGTGGTGTTCCCTGGTTGTAAAGATGTAGGAAGGGCTTATTGTTCTGTTCACGTCTTGAACTGACAAGGTTGTACAGGGAGAAAATTTCAGAGAGAAAGATCAGGAGAGAAGTGGGCATTTGTTGCTCGCTGAGTCAACGGTGGTGAAACCAAAAGCTGTTATCTTATGCATATGTACAGTGGCACCTCAGGTTAAGTACTTAATTCGTTCTGGAGGTCCGTACTTAACCTGAAACTGTTCTTAACCTGAAGCACCACTTTAGCTAATGGGGCCTCCTGCTGCTGCCGCGCTGCCGGAGCCCAATTTCTGTTCTCATCCTGAAGCAAAGTTCTTAACCTGAAGCACTATTTCTGGGTTAGCGGAGTCTGTAACCTGAAGCGTATGTAACCTGAGGTACCACTGTACTAGGATGGAAGTCACATTAAGCTCATTTGGGTTTACTTGCAGGAAGAGGCTGAAAATCCCTTTCAAGGGGTTAATCTTAGCTCAGGAACAATGCATATACGATTTCATCTAGGGATATTTGAAAATACCATCAGAAATGGAAATGGGAAACAAAACTGATGCAATTTAAAAGCTCATTGGGGGGTCAGGGACGCAAATCATGCAAGCAAATACCAGTGGCATTCACTGCCATTTTGTTTGTGTTTAGCCCACAGATGTTATGTAAATAATTATATTGTTTTCTGCATTGTTTTTTATGTTTCCCTTGTCAGCATCGCCCTAGAGCTAGTGCGCCAACTGGACTCATGCACCTCAACCCCGACTGGGCTAGGCGAGCTGGGTAGCACCGCCAGAGACCTCCTTCTCACAGGAAACGGTCACAGTGCTGTGGACTCACAGCTCAGAGCTGAGAGCACCGGATTCACTGTCTCAATAATACAGTCGTTGCGCAGCAGAGTTTTGCAGAGTCTTGCAGAGTATAAACCACTCGGAGAGCAGCTCTGTAGAATATCTTCCTTTTATTCTATAACTACAACTATGATACAAAACTATATACAGAGCTGAATATTCTAAGCATAAATCAGTGCTACACTGAGAGTCTGCAGCTGCTCTAACAGCAATCTTATCTCTAGGATCTCCAACACTCTCACTCTCTCCGATACACTGACTGACTGACTCTCTCTCACACACACAGACTGATACGTTGCTGGGCAGAATAAGTAGATAGGCAGGACACGCCTCCTCCTCTCTGGAGAGTCAGCAGAGACCATCAGGAGATGATCAGGAGATTCTTGTGTATGGGAGGGGTGAAATCTCCTCATCCCTTCCATTGTAATGCATTGAAATTAATTACATAATTAATTCTTTTGGTTCTGGCCATAGCAAATAGCCAGGTGAACAACATAGGTTTTAGCAGAAGCTGAACTGCAGTGGAATGGAAAAAGCACTGGTGATAACCTAAAAAGGATTAGACAAAAATTGCTGACTCCTTACATGTCTAGCTGTATCTAACTGCTGACCCTCCATGGTGGGAGATTCTTGGTCCAGCAGAGGCTTCCATCAGCAGAACTGGGAGGCAGTTCTCAGACGTTCTTCCTCCTCTCACAGTTCCTGCCATGTCACCTCCCACATTGTTCCTTAGTGATTGCTAGTGTAGGGAGCAGCAGGTGGTAAGGCAAATTAGCAAAAATTACCAGTTATGTTGATCAATGCCTCCACTGTGTTAGTGGAGGGATGCCAACTGTGTACAACCCACAGATCCTGCTTGGAAGAAGATTTTTACTCGGATTGTTCTACCGATGAATAATTAAATCACAGTTATCACAGTTTGTTCCACTATATTCCTAGGGAGGGCTTTAGCGAAAAGAGATGTGGAACCATTTCCAAAAGGATTTTAAAAAACAGCCAGGCCACCATAATGCCAATGCAGCATAATATGATTCCACATAATGTAATGGAAAATGATCCACTATCTCTCTAAGATGATGCCAAGCTAAAGAAATTAGTGTGATCAAAAGGGGGTTTTAAAGAAAGAAGGGTAAAAATGCAGAAATATCAGGCTTTCTATTGCCAACCCCCCCCCCCCGCAAAAACCAACAACAACCCAGAAACTTCCCAAACTCACAGAGTTTAATCAGTTTAAAACAGGGAAATAACTTTTGCGCAAAACGATTTTCAATCCATTCGTTGTCGGGCTGGAATCACTACCAATCAATGTGACTAAATGATGTCTCAGTCACAGGTGGATAAAAAGAGGTAGACTTAATCAAAGCTCACAGCCCTGGCTGTATCACTTGCTGTACTTTCCCAGTCTATTCCATTGGCATTTCTCCATAGGCATAAATTCTTTTATCCCCCAGTGGATGAAGGTATGTCTCTATTGGCACAAAAGTCTAGACTAAAATCATATAAATTACTGTGGCTCAGAGGAACCTGCGGTATAGAGCCATAGCATTGCATCTTATAATGTTGGACCACTGAAGCATTCAGCTTGAAATACAGAACCAAGGAAAGCCATGCGTTGCCTCACACCTAGAACTTTAAGAATAGGTGTCCCCAACCAAAACCAGCTACAGACAATGTAATAAAGAAACAATTTTTTTAAAGGAGTCGGCAGGTTGATTTTTTTAGCTTCCTGGGTGGGTATCTTCAGTACCACATTCCTTCCTTTCAATGCCCAGCTATTCCCAAGAATTTAAAAGCATGGGATCTCCAGCAGGGATTTGATGGGACTGTGAGAAATTAGATAGAGGGAGCACAAACAGCCAGATGTATTTTACTGACAATTGTTAGACTTCCTATGGGTCTCCACATCTGTAGTGTCTTATCCCTGACATAGATGCTGCTCAGACTCTGTGGTAGCTATAATCAATGTGCAGATTCTATGATTACGTTCCCGGAGTGAGGTAGTCAGAATTAGAATGTGAATCATTCATGAATGAGGATTTCCAGTACAGTGGTACCTTGGGTTACATACGCTTCAGGTTACACACTCTGCTAACCCAGAAATAGTGCTTCAGGTTAAGAACTTTGCTTCAGGATAAGAACAGAAATCATGCTCCAGCGGCACAGTGGCAGCAGGAGGCCCCATTAGCTAAAGTGGTGCTTCAGGTTAAGAACAGTTTCAGGTTAAGAACGGACCTCCAGAACGAATTAAGTACTTAACCCGAGGTACCACTGTATTCACATTTTTAAAATATTGGAAAAGATGGTAACACAATCACACACACACACACCATGGAGGATTGATAGTTTGATTCTGGACTAGGCAGAGGGCAAATTTAATTATGGGCTTTTACCACAGAATCATTGAATGAATGACCTTGGGGAATGAGTTTGACTTTGTCTTTCAAACCATGATGTATCGGAGTATTCCTGCCTGCAAGAGCCTCCTGTTATGTCATTCACCTTGAATGCTCAGCTGTGTTGTGTAACATCTGGTCCTGCAGTCTCATTCTAAAAGACACAAAACTGTGCTCTTGGGGAGGGGGGAGGGGGAGGAAGAAACCATGACTATAAGCACAAGCTACTTAATGTATCTTGACATTTCAGTGTAGAAAACAATATTAACATCTTATAGTAACGTTGCTGGTGATCTGGAACTTTGGCACTCTCTAGTGCAGGGTTTCCCAACTTGGGTCTCCAGCTGTTTTTGGACTTCAACTCCCATCATCCCCAGCTAGCAGGACCAGTGGTTGGGGATGATGGGAATTGTAGTCCCAAAACAGCTGGAGACCCAAGTTTGGGAAATCCTGCTCCAGTAAGTTGAAGAATAAGCTTGGGAAACTGTAACATTCATCAGCCCAGTAGAAGAGAGAAATGGGAGGCCAGTTTGGACATTTGACAATGGCAGGGCTTGCCGATGTACAAGCAGCATGCCTCTAATGCTATATCTGACATAGACCCACAAACTCCAGACTAGCTCTTCTAGAGGAGGCCAGAGGGAACAAAGCACATGAATTACCACATTGGGTCAGACCAGGGTCCATCCAGTCCAGCTCACAAACAAAGCATGAATGGCATAGTTGCTATTCTCAGCAGATTCACTCTCTGTTAAACTTGTCTGGAACTGCATATTACAGTTGCTGCAGGCAGCAGCCTTCCACCACCTCCTTCTCCTCTCTCTCCCTCTTACAATGTTTACTAAGGCAAAACACATGATATGACATTACTTTACTAAATATAATGGGAGTGGGAGGATGAGAAGGCACAGAGCTGCCACGCAGCCAATGTTGCATGTACTTGGGGCCTGAAAATGTAGTTTTATCATTCGTTATCATAGACCTGCAAGCTGTTTGATTAAAGGGGGGCGGGTCATTCAAGTTTATTGGCCACTCACCACCTCTTGTGGCAATTAATTGCATGTGGGGTTGGGGTCCCTGTCATTCATGAACAATTCTATCTCCCTTAATGGGAGATCTGCTCTGGAATTAGATGCAAGGACATGTCCAGTGTTGTTGGGTAAAGAGACACAAAACAGGACTCTGTTGCTGTATGAATCATTCCTCTGATCAGCTGTCCAAGCTAGAAGAGGTAGTCTCAAAGAATCCCCAGGCTTGCATAGACCAACTCATGACTTCATGGCCACCATGACAACCACATGGCTGACTCACTATATCTCTGGCCTGAAAAATGTGGCAGGAAATAGTTGTTGCTAACAGAGCAAATGATGATGATGATGAATCTGCTATTTGGGAGGGGGAGTGATTTGATCGCCTCATTGTCCTGGCAGATCATTTTCAGATGAGGTTTGGACTGGTGGCTAGTCATCTCTGGAGGATTTTTTTTTAGATAGCCTACCACCACACTTATGGAATCTCTGTGATTCCTCTGTGAAAGTTTCTGGTTGGCATCTCTGGCACTCCCCGTGAGGCCATAGTCTCACTGCAGAACAGTGAGGTGGAAAGGGCTGCCATTAATAAGGGATTTCTCTGGTGCTACCATGCCCAGGCTGCACCCTGGCTTTTTGTGGGGGGGGGGTGTTCTTCAGGCAGTGAAACAGACTTGATGACAACTTGGGTGAAGTGACATACAAGGTTCTGAAGTCTGGTTACACTGAGAATCGGCAGGCCTTGGCGTCTCAAATTTCAGTGTTGCCCTGTGCAGTGCCAAAATTTGGTGCCCTCTGCCTCTTACCTTCCAGTCCACATAATAGCTGTGGTGGCCCCAAGGCTCTGCACCTGGTGCGACAGAACCAGTTGTGCTCCCCTAAATCTGCCTCTGCACTGAGCTGAAGCCAGATAACACCCACTGCTCCCAATATGGGAGTGTCCACTTGCTTTGTAAAAAAGCTGCATACACCAACCCTACTTCAGTCAAAGATTCAGCTTTTCCTAATGATCTAACAAGCCATGCTGCTGAATTACATTAGCAGATCTGAACTCTCTATCTTCTCTAAATATGTTTTCAACCCCTGGGTCAATACCCAAGGATGCTGAGATGCCCAAAATAGACTAACAGCTATGGGGGGGGGAGCACTGTGCTATTTCTAAGTACTTAGGCTTTATCATCGTTTCGTTATTGCAAAATTGGGGCCTGAGTTCTCAGCCTAATGCTGAGAAAGCAATAGTTTAGCATGCTTGTTACCATAGGTTACTGGCTGTTTGCGGAATTTGTTTTTCCTCTCCATTTATTTCCTGAAATGCTACAAGGTTAAAAAGCTGCTAAAACATTTCCTTTAGAGGCCCCGTGTGTATCACAAAAACAGTAGCTAAGTGTTCAAATTACGTTCCTCTAATTTGCCAATGTTGACATCTCAGGAGATATTGAAGGGGAAAGCTGAGGGCCAGGGCTTACAGTAAACGGAAATGCACAGAGATATTGTCTTATTAACTGTGGCATCCTTACAATGTGTTGCTGGAAGATGAATAAGTAAGTAGGATACATGGGGTGTGTTCTGGGTGAGAGGATATGGTGAATTGTATCCATGAAGTCCAAATTTATCTGCTACATTCTGTTGCTTCTGCCTGCACATACACATGGATATAAGGGATGGACCTTCCTTCACTTATTTATTGACAGCTGCACCTGAAATCTGCCGTAATTCATGAATAATGTTTGCCCTGTTCCCCAGGTAGCGGACCCTACTGCCATTGTCAATCCACAGACACCGTCAGCCTTCCAGATATACTAGCAGCATATCCTTCCCCTCTACCATCTATCCTGATTGCCCCTTAGAGATTTTTAAAAAGTATTATGTGGTTTATAAATGCTTTTAAATAACTAAATAATAATAATAAAGCAAATCACATGCAAGAAGTGCTGTCCTGTCCCCAGCTATCGGCTGTGTGACTCTGTTCAACAGAGCACAACAGTTCATCTGAGCCTGAATAGGTAACATTGACATACTGTTCCCCATCAGAAATGTAATAATGAGAAGGGGAGAATAAAGATGGAAGTAACTGATCCCACACTCTGTAGCAAAGAACAGTGCATTCCAAGAGAATAGGACAGAGCCAGCCTGAGATCAGACTATTCTCAGATCTGTCACTGTTGGCTTCATCCAGTTGGCTACTCTTGATGAAACTGGATGCTGAAGTAGACAGACCCTTGGTCTGAACCAGAATGATTATTAATAATAATAATAATAATTTATTATTTATACCCCACCCATCTGGCTGAGTTTCCCCAGCTACTCTGGGCGGCTCCCAATCAAATGTTTAAAACAGTACAGCATTAAATATTTAAAACTTCCCTGAACAGGGCTGCCTTCAGATGTTTTTAAAGATAAGATAGCTGCTTATTTCCTTCACATCTGAAGGGAGGGTGTTCCACAGGGTGGGCGCCACTACCGAGAAGGCCCTCTGCCTGGTTCCCTGTAACCTCACTTCTCGCAGTGAGGGAACCGCCAGAAGGCCCTCGGCGCTGGATCTCAGTGTCCGGGCTGAACGATGGGGGTGGAGAAGCTCCTTCAGGTATACAGGACCGAGGCCGTTTAGGGCTTTAAAGGTCAACACCAACATTTTGAATTGTGCTCAGAAATGTACTGGGAGCCAATGCAGATCTCTCAGGACTGGTGTTATGTGGTCCCGGCGGCCAGTCCTAGTCACCAGTCTAGCTGCCGCATTCTGGATTAATTGCAGTTTCCGGGTCACCTTCAAAGGTAGCCCCACGTAGAGCGCATTGCAGTAGTCCAAGCGGGAGATAACTAGGTTCTTGTGCTCCTCAGACAAAATGAAAACCTCTTAAGTATCATACAAGATTCTCTCTCTCTCTCTCTCTCTCTCTCTCTCTCTCTCTCTCTCTCTCTCACACACACACACACACACACACACACACAGAAGTCCTTGTAGAATTACCATTGTTTCAAAGACCAGTGTAAAGCACCATAATCTATTTTGGGGACAGTCAGCATTTATTGCCATAGAAACTGAAGTGGCAGCCTGGAAGCCCTCTGTAAGGGTTGTAATTACTCTTTTAACTTTCAACAGGCTTGAGTGTAAGCATCACTGTCAACTCCAGAGTAGATGCTGGAGACTTCTGGGGTTTTCACTTTGAATGTTAAATAGATTTTAAAGAAAAATTGCCCTCTTGCGACTATCCCTGGTTGTCGAATTAGGCAGTAAAAGCAGTGGGGTGTAATTCTTTACAGGCTAAGCAGGGT